>NC_048576.1:22330243-22631607 GCF_013265735.2 Oncorhynchus mykiss
GGGACAAAGATCGTACGTTTTGGAGAAATGTCCTTTGGTCTGATGAAACAAAAATAGAACTGTTTTGCCATTATGACCATCGTTATTTTTGGAGGAAAGGGGGGGGGGGGGGGGGGGGGGCTTGCAAGCCGAAGAACAAAATCCCAATCGTGAAGCACGGGGGTGGCAACATCATGGTGTGGGGGTGATTTGCTGCAGGAGGGACTGGTGCACTTCCCAAAAGAGATGGCATCATGAGGTAGGAAAATTATGTGGATATATTGAAGCAACATCTCAAGACATCAGTCAGGAAGTTAAAGCTTTGTTGCAAATGGGTCTTCCAAATGGACAATGACCCCAAGCATACTTCCAAAGTTGTGGCAAAATGGCTTAAGGACATCAAAGTCAAGGTATTGGAGTGGCCATCACAAAGCCCTGACTTCAATCCTATAGAAAATGTGTGGGCAGAACTGAAAAAGCGTGTGCGAGTAAGGAGGCCTACAAACCTGCCTCAGTTACACCAGCTCTGTCAGGAGGAATGGGCCAAAATTCACCCAACTTATTGTGGGAAGCTTGTGGAAGGCTACCCGAAAGTTTGACCCAAGTTAAACAATTTAAACGCAATGCTACCAAATACTAATTGAGTGTATGTAAACTTCTGACCCACTGGGAATGTGATGAAAGAAATATAAGCCCAAATAAATCATTCTCGCTACTATTATTCTGACACTTCACATTCTTAAAATAAAGTGGTGATCCTAACTGACCTAAGACAGGGAATTTTTACTAGGATTAAATGTCAGGAGTTGTGAAACACTGAGTTTAACTGTATTTGGCTAAATTGTATGTAAACTTCTGACTGTCGGTTCACACACTTTTTTATTTCCTCATCGACTACTGGCACTCCAGGTGCGTGCCTTTCCAAATCATGTCCAATCAATTGAATTGTCCCCAGGTAAACTCCAATGAAGTTGTAGAAACATCTCAAGGATGATCAATAGAAACAGGATGCCCCTGAGATTAATTTTAGAGTCTCATAGCAAAGGCTCTGAATACTTATTGATGTAAATAAGCTATTTCTGTTTTTTTTACATTTTTTTTTTATTGTATATACAGTATGTGGGCTATTGTGTGTAGTTTAATGAGGGGAAAAAAATGAATCAATTTTAGAGTAAGACTGTCATGTAACAAAAAGTCAAAGTGTCTGAATACTTCCCGAATACGCTGTATCTCTCAGGTATTCCCATAGCTCCCCTTCCTTTGTTCTTCCTTTAGCAATCAGATCCTCCATTCTCCATTACAATCATCTCCAGTGACACACCCATAGAAATCCTATAATTCACTATTCTATATGTCATACTATGGACTTAAAGGAAGGGAACTCTGTTACTCCTCCACTCCCCAACCAAGGTGCAGGAACTGATGAGCTACTGAAATGAAGAGAAAGTTCAGCAACTCTTGGAGGACAGGAGAAGTTCATAAAAGTGCATATTTTTTCCTGCTGAGTGAATGGTCCTCTGTGACCTCATCAGTAGCAATCTGAACTCTAAGCTCAGCAGAAATCCCTTTCTGAAAGCTTTCATTAACTCTGCGTGCTCAAAATCCTTAGCTAGCTAGCCATTTAATGGGATGTCTTCACTGAATAACTGGCCAAGAAAACACTGTGTCTTTGCCTTGAACTATCCATGCCCAATCATCTCTACTTATCAGACGCAGATGGACAATATGCCATGCTTTGTGTATCTCTGCAGTGTTCATTAGTGTATGTCTGTTTTGTTGTCTTTTCTCTGCTGCACCAGTAGAGCAATCTGAAGACATCCTTGGACTGGATACAGGAGAGTCTTTGTTGACTGTTCCGGTCCCTTTCAGCACCCTAGCACTCTCAGACACTCCAGGTAAGGTTGTGTCCCTTTTTATTTCTAAAAGTACACTTCAAATCACTTACCCCACATAGAGCATCAACACGACATACTGAGATGCTGCATTCGTATATCCACTCTGGAAATCTACTCCGAGTTCAGAGCACTCAGGTTTGAGAGTGCCAGAGTGCAGAATAACTGATGCATTTACGAAAACATGTCATGCCTGTTGTTTTTGACAGGTGCCAGTAAACATCAGGCTGAAAAACAAACGCACCCTTGGAATCCACACACAATTACTGTTCCTTAGTGGTCATGGCAACGTTTGGCTGTTTTAGTAAGTGGTTGTCAAAAAACCATTCCAAGCCTAATCTTCTTTTAATTAAGTCAAAAATGGAGCTCAAAATAATGCAGTACTTCATGTTGTAACATGTGGGATATTGCTCTAAGAAAGCCAAAGTACTGGTAATCATGTTGCTAGCAGTGATGTACAGTGCTCTCTTTCCCAAGTTAAAGGGGCTAGAGTGGACTTGTGCTGTGCCTTGGTCCATGACTTAACTGTAAGTACAGAGTGGAGAGGCAGGAAGAGAGCAGATGTGTGCATGTGTTGTGTTGGGAGATGACCTGGTGTGTAGAGTGGTCTTTAGGGGGAACCCCAGATAGTGGATGTAGCTACTAGACAGCTCTCTCTGTGTAACTGGGTTATGCATCTGGTGTGAAAATAATGTTTAGGGTTTTGTGGCTGTGTGAACAAACGTCTCGATGTATGCAAGCTATTCTAATCGCTTGTTAACTGGCTTGTTGGAATGTGATGGAAAGTTGACCTTGTTGGTTTTTTAGAACTTTTCTTCAAAGAGAACGGTTCCACTGCAAACAGTTTCTCTGCTTGAGGTGAACCTTTCATTCATCTGTAGGGTGCTATTTTTTCTTTATTTAGCTATATTCTAATGTGTCTCTCTCAGATTCTTTGTCTTAATGTCATTCTTCAGCCATTCTGTTATTATCTTTGTCTTATTCATCTGTAATTCATGAATTTATCCCCAACCTCTTTCATTTCCCAATTTTCTCATTCCCTCCATCTCTGTTTTGTTTAAGCTACTGGTACGTAAAAAAAGAAATCTATGGTTTTAGTTGCATTTCTTATATCATTGATTACAAAACCCTTGAAAGCTAATGTAAAGGTCAATAGCTTCATTAAACAATTGAATACCGTTCCAGTTCCTTAAGGCTCAATGGTGACAATGTAAATACCATGGCAGGTTATCTCCATGGGGGCTGTCAATCACTTCTGACTGGAAAGCTGCACTTGATAAACAAACATTACGTCTCAGCCGTATCAGGTTATTTGGAACTAGGATACACTATTGGCCAGTAAATATAAATTAATCAGCAATGTTTAATGTTTGCTCCCCATGAACTAGGAAACGGGCCTTAACGACATGAGTGGGTTGAGTGGTTATAGTTGTAGTACAACAGCTTATCTGTATAGGCCTATATGTAAGCGATAAATAAGGACATTCTGTACATTCTCTGAAAGTAATAGATGACACAGGCTTGGAGGACGTGCAGCTGAGTCCATCCATGGAGTGCATATTAGTTCCAAAAAATGTACATTAGCTTATCTATATAGGCCTATATTTATGAAAATGTATACGATATTGTGGTCTCTGTCCTTGCATCACGTTATGTGCTGGAGGCTCAGCTGTACCATCATTTTCCCGCATTGAACACCCATCCTCTCACATTCCCTATTGCCTAGTTCCCTTGCCCTCAGTCCTATTTATTATTTGTCCTTCACCTTCTCCTCTTCTCTCTCTTCCTTTCTTCACCCCTTTTCTCCACCCTCACAAATTCCTTAATTGCTTGACCATGTCAAATGCAGTATTTGCTAGCTAGAGTGTTGCTGCCACTCACTTTTTCTTACTGTTCTCTCCCTTTCCATTTACTCTTCCTCGCTCTTCATTTCTCTCTGGGCCTTTAGAGAAGCTTATTGAGGGACTGAAGTCCCCAGATACACACCACCTGCTCCCTGACCTCCTGTCCATGGCTGATCCCTTTGGCAGAACGGTGGTGGAGGCTGTTAATGGTATGGTAAAATACTTTCACTCCTGGAGATTTCATTGCTGTACACACTTTGTTACATTTGTTTTTCCCAATGTAAATGTTTTACCGTGGAATGCTCCATCGCAATATCCTCTGTCTACCCTCAGTGCACCCTTTCTTCCTCTCTCCCTCTCTCTGCTTCCATTTCTCGTTCTCTTCCTCCCCATCTCCCTCTCTCTGCTTCCCCCTCTCCTCGTCTTTGTCTCTTCCTCCCTCTCACTACATGTACAGTAGTGGGTCCAGCAGAGAACTCTCTTTTGAGTCTGGACACTCTGATCCCTGGTCTGGAGGCTCCTGTGTCCCAGTCTGAGACAGATTCTACACTGCTTCATGGTTAGTTTCTGTCTCACAGCCAATGCGACACACAATCTAGATGCTTCCAAAATTGAATGCCACAGTGGAAGAAGGTTATTTAGATCTGACGAAACCAAAATGTTTTGGTTTCTGTTATTACTGATAATACCACCTGCCTCGACACTGGTCTTTGATCATTGTATAAGGTTTTCAGAGGACAGAGTGGAGTACAATGAGACTGTCTGATTGATATTTTGAGTGTCTGTCTACCCAGCTAACAGTTCTAGGGAGATTGAATGTAATGTTACCCGTAATGTTCCCCTAATGTGTGTCCAGTTTTCCGTTAGGGGAACATTCTATCTACGTTAGCAAAAACCTTCTGTCAACCCTTTTAACATATTTTGGTGTGAAAGTTAGGAGAACATTCCCTTAATGTCTAGAATGTGGTTACAATGTTCTCAGAATATTCTACAACGTTATAGATGCTTTTTATGGAACGTTGCAAGAACATTTGTGTCCACTTTTCTCAGGGTTAGGAGAATATTCCATCAACATCACATCAAACATACACAGAACGTGGTTGCCATGTCTTCAGAATATACACAATATTCATGTTCTGTGTATCAGTTGTCAGGACGTTGCTTGATGGTCCCAAAGAAACATTCTCCCCCCCCAATTTTTTTTGTTACACATCACGCCTTGTTACTGTTGCCAAGCCCATTGAGGCCCATTGCGTGCAGATCAACCTCCACTTAGGCTAGTAGATTGAGCACTGTGCTCAACAATGCCTGCGAAAGTGGTTTAAAATGGCTAATAATCAAAACCACAAAGCAATGTAAAACAATAAGACATGATCACTGAAAGTAACTAATCAAACGTTCAAGTAGATCTACCGAATAATAACAGTTTTGGAATTGATAAAAGGAAGTTGAAACTAAGTCATTTTTTTTATGCTGGACTTCATATTAGTGTTTGTGAAACCCCAAAAGAAGTACTGAAGTACTGAAAAAGCTGATGCAGATAGTTACCTCATTTTTTTATGGTTTCAAAGGAAACCTCCCCATACCCCGACTTACGGTTGGATACTTTGATGTTTAGTGCCACTATGACCATACATTATATACTATGACATTGAGAGCTATTAGGAACACACATTATTTTTCATCCCTTTTCCTTGGCGCTTACAATCTAGCTATTATTTACCTTTATTTAACTAGGCAAGTCAGTTAAGAACAAATTATTATTTTCAATGACGGCCTAGGAACAGTGGGTTAACTGCCTGTTCAGGGGCAGAACGACCGATTTGTACCTTGTCAGCTCGGGGATATGAACTTATATGAACCTTTCGGTTATTAGTCCAACGCTCTAACCACTAGGCTACCCTGCCTCCCCATTATATTATACATGATACAGTAATATATTTTGGCCATATCCTGGAGATATCCTGAACTAAACATTCCAGTCTAACCCTTGCCCCCCCTCCCACTCCTCTGCCCTCCCTCCCACAGATCCCCTGCTTGGGGAGGACTCTCTGCTGGGTTGCTCTCTCATCTCTCCCCCTTCTAGAGTCTCCTCTCTCTCCTCTGCTCCCGCTTCTGCTGGCTTTAGGTCTGTTCTGGAAGAGTTTGACCTGGCATCTGGGGGTTCCACCCAGTTTCTATCAGGTAAGGCTCTGTTTCCAAAATCACACGCCCACAACAAGCCCAAACTGGACCACTTAGTCCCACAATTGGAGAGGCAGAAGTGCTGCCACTTATACTTGATGTATAGGAACAAATGGTTTGGTTCTCCCTGTTAGGAAGCTAGCTGTTCTCCCTGTTAGGAAGCTAGCTCTTCTCCCTGTGAAGAGAGACAACTACACTAGCAGGCTACTGACTTGCAGTCTAACTCTAACCCTCTGTAGTTGTGTGGCACACTGCTCTGTAACTCGCCTTATCTGCTTCCTCCTCTATCTCTCTCCCTTTCTGACATTTATTATTATTCTTCCTTTATACTCTTGGTTGTGCTGCTTGCTTTACTCAATGCTTCTCCCAAACACCTTAACCTCCCCTTCCTCCTTTCTCGGCTCCATCTTCTGCAGACTCTTCTGATCTCCTGATCCCAGGCTTTGAGCCTCCACCCAGTGCAGAGACAGGCAACGAGGATGAGTTTGACCCCATCCCTGTCATGGCCTCCTCCCAAGGTAAGCCCAGTGGGCTTCCAGCCTTCAGACCAGAGGCAGGGACAAGCAGGGAGTCTCTGTCCTGTCCCACTAAGATTGCCATTCATACCTCAACCAGGGTCAGAGGAACTCTGGGATTTGATTCCGGTCAATGTCCTCAGTAGTGTATTAAACCCTGTTCCCTCTTCCCCTTGTAGATTTATCTGAGTAGACATCCTCACATCCTTTGTGTAGTTATTCCTTAACACTCTTAGATTGTATCTGGAGAGAAATTCCTCTTCCTGTCTTTCTCTGTCTTCTGTAACCTTATCTTCTCTCCCTCTTTTCCCTGGTATCTGTTATTTCTTACTTACCTCCCTTGCTTTTCCCCCCTGTCCCCCCTGCTTCGCCTTGGCCCACCTCCCTACCGCCTTCCTCTCTGTCCGGACAGTTTCAGGAGGCCACTCTCGAAGTAACAGTGGCAGCTCTGAGTCCAGCCTTCCCAGCCTGGCCCGCTCCTTGCTCATGGTGGACCAGCTCATCGACCTGTAGAGGCCGGTGGGGAGCCGGGACACTAAAGAGAGGGGGAGTGGGGGGATGGAGTGACGAGGTAGAAGTATTGATGCTGGAGAGGAAAATAGACCCCACCATTAGTCGTTACACCCCTACACCATTCATCACCAATGCTTGTTCCATGGGAACTCCTGCTGTCATTCCGAACGCACTGGGCGATAGAGTTCTAGAACCATAATCATTGTCCTGTCTGTGTTTGTCCCATCATGCCTCTGATATTGATTCCCGTCATGTCCACCACTTTTCTCCTTCCCCCCTCTGCCCTCTCATTTCATGCTCTCACAGCATTTAGGCCTATGTTCTGTTGCCTTCTGCGGTCATCATGGCAAACAAGTTCATGGCACACTGCTTCTAGCTTTTGCGTTCATGGCACCCTAACAATATAACTTTTGCTTTCACAACACTAACTTTTTCTAGCTTTTGTGTTTGTCACTCTAACTTGATCCAATAGTTCTTCTTTCTGTAGACCAGGGTCAAATGTTTCACCATGTTTCACTCCTATCTCTCTGGTCAGTCTTGTCCTGTAAGCAACCAGATAATTCCACTCTTGTTAGTAGATGTAGTTATGGTGGACAAGTAGATGTTTTGTCTCCTGCCTTTCTCCGGGGTTATATTTATATTTCACTTGGATTATTATTTGCGCACATTCGGTAACAACAATATCACAACATTGATTTCTTCTAAACATCTAGAGTTGTACTGTAGAACGTTGAAAAAATGGTTGTCTGTCTGCCAATTTAGTTTCCCACACTTCGGTGGCTGAGTTTTTAAGGGATTGTGTTTTAACCCTTAGCGTGAGGTATCATAGCCGGCGTGATGGGATAGATGTCAATATCTAAAATGACAGATTTTGATCAAAAATGACTGATTACTCCACCAGCTGGTCCAGAGATTGAGCCTCCCTGTGGACGCATCCTCCCAGCTGCCATTAGCAGAGCACTGTAAGAGCCACCAGGCATATCTGTCTTTGGTCAAAATGAGCTAGGAAGTTATTCAAAAAAGTTATAAGTTAGCACCAACATATTTTAAGACTTTTTAAAGCCTACATTAACATAAATATGGAGCTAACATTCCCAAAGGAAGAAGCTAAGATTTAAAAACACCAGCTTGGCTCGGGACTCAGCTGCACATTGACAACATTGATGCTTTTCTAAAGCATTTGCTTGTTTTCCTCTCGTTGACCTCTCCTTAGCCTGACTATACAGACCGTCGGTCAATATCATCCCTTTCATTTCAGCCTGTTTGTGCCCACGCAATCCTTTCATTCTATTCAAACATGCATTCCCACAGAAAGTCCATTCCTACTTGTACATATATCCTATATTCCAGTAATTTATCAGCCCTACATAGTGTAAATGTATGTATATCTGCAATACCCACAGACTCTGATCCAGTGATCATACATGTGGTTCCTCTCGTGTATAAAGTTAACGTTACAAAACATGTATGTCCTCTGTTACTCATCGGTCATCATATCGTACATTGTGAAAAAAATATATAGAAAAGTTTATTTCATATATAGCTAATAATAAATGTGAATATGAATAGAGTGTTAGAGAATGAATGTATGAAATTAATATCATTATAAATAAAGATTCATATATTTCAATATAATTCTTAAGATGACTATTATAGACGAATACTTTGTTTTTCCTGTGCAGCTGTGTTTTTTCCACCATATTTCTCCCCAGATTCCTATTGTGACATTATCATAACATACAGTTATGACAATCTTAGCTTTGATCTGTTGTTGAGGGTTGGGTAGGATTTCTCCTTCAAGTAGTGTCTATTAACTTACCTTGACCTAAGGAGGGTTTTATTGCAAACAAAGTAGTTTGTTGTACATTGGGACCGCAACCCAGGGAGCTTTACCATGTCTTATACTGTACCATACTTAATCACGCTGTACAAAGGCAGAGAACTACAGCCGTTTCTGAAATAGTGCTCTACAAAGCCGTGCTTTCTCCACGCAGATTTTATATTATCAAAAAGATGCATATCGAAGCATGACCGTGTTGTTGAATGTTCTGTTGTGTTGGTAGACAGTGTTATCATCGGTGTGTGAATGTTTGAACATACAGTAATGGAACTCCTAGCCAGTCTGACTCGTTGGATGTGATGCGGTTGTGTTGTTGTCTAACTTCGCTGCAATAAGTGACATCAACAGTGATGTTTGTGTTGACTTCGTCACATTTGAAAAGCACAGGCCCTCTTAAATAAATAGCGCTGAGTCCACTCTGTTGCCCATAGAGGAAGCCACTGTTTTTGAGAGCACATCGGTGTCTCTCTGAGTGGACCACTAGACTCAGTGATCTGACTGAATTAGAGGAAAGGAAAATATTGGCTATCAGACAGAGAGGGGCAAGCACTACACAGGACTCAACACTATGACCACATTCAGATCCTATGAAGATAGGAATGCTCACTATACATTTCAAGGAATTACAGATAATTGCTCTACTGCAGTTTTCCAAACAATGCATGCCAAGCAACAGCACTTATTGGCAGTATTCTAAAATTCAATGTTGTGTCACATCTATCTCAAGCTGAAGTTCACATCTTATCCCCTCCACTACTGTACAGTCTAGTCATCTGCAGATACTCATGAGGCTATTGACCTATGCAATCTTTGCTTCTTCCTGTAGACACCACTGTACTGTTGTTCTTGGTAAAGGTCTTGCCCTCCAGGTAGTTCAACTTGTGTTGTTGTGAAAAAGAGATCCTTCATGTTGCCCAGTTGTTTTTGCCAAAAGTGGAAAAAGCTATTTCTGATGACCATTGTTCTCCTGAATGTTCTGGATCTCTGTCCGTCTATATGACACCTAATCCCTCTGAATGTTCTGGATCTCTGTCCGTCTATATGACACCTAATCCCTCTGAATGTTCTGGATCTCTGTCCGTCTATATGACACCTAATCCCTCTGAATATTCTGGATCTCTGTCCGTCTATATGACACCTAATCCCTCTGAATGTTCTGGATCTCTGTCCGTCTATATGACACCTAATCCCTCTGAATGTTCTGGATCTCTGTCCGTCTATATGACACCTAATCCCTCTGAATGTTCTGGATCTCTGTCCGTCTATATGACACCTAATCCCTCTGAATGTTCTGGATCTCTGTCCGTCTATATGACACCTAATCCCTCTGAATGTTCTGGATCTCTGTCCGTCTATATGACACCTAATCCCTCTGAATGTTCTGGATCTCTGTCCGTCTATATGACACCTAATCCTGCGTCAGCGCAGTCATTTCTGTGTGCACCTTCTATTTTTGTGAGATAACTAAAGAGTTACAAAGAAAGGGATGTTGAATAAACATATATATGTGAATGTACTTTTGTTTTGACTATTGATTGAGTGACTGAAGGGAGTTGATTGCTGAGAATTTGACCCTGTCATGGTAGTCATGTGGTTAACGTGATTTATTGGCAGACAGATTGATTCAGATCGAGAGGGGCGACACATTTAGCTAGCTGTTATCTTTTAGACACTCACTTCTACTAATGGGGATCCTTAATAAATGCAAATAAATACAAATTCTCAAGTACAATCAATTAAATCATGTACTGTGAATTAATCACAACTTATTATCATATTATTTACATATGCGCAGAGGTTTAATTACATTTGGGGGATGACATTGAGTAGATTTCATACTCATTATGCAAAATGATGTTGAAAAAAAGTATTTTCCAAACGTTGAAGTTAGGTTCATTTTAAGTTCTGAATGAAAAATGAAATTACGTAATTTACAGAGGGTGAAAATATGTATTTTTTGGTCAGATTTCAGCTGCAAATTTCATCTCAATAAAGTAAGCAATCTATCACATACTTTTTAAAGTCCATTTAGTATAGGACAGGTGAGCCAACTGCAACATAGCATATTTATTATTGCTCCCATCTGTCACATGCACTTACAGTACCAGTCAAAAGTTTGGGCACACCTACTCATTCAAGGTTTTTTTTGTCTTTTTTTTTCGATCTTCTACATTGTAGAATAATATTGAAGACATCAAAACTTACGTAGTAACCAAAAAAGTGTTAAACAAATCCAAATATATTTTATATTTGAGTTTCTTCAAAGTAGCCACCCTTTGCCTTGATGATAGCTTTGCACACAAAAAAAAGAAAAAAGATTGACTTCAGATTATTTTTGTCATTGGCCTGCACACAATACCCCATAATGTCAAAGTGGAATTATGTATTTTTACAAATTAATAAAATTGAAAAGCTGAAATGTCTTGAGTCAATAAGTATTCAACCCCTTTGTTATGGCAAGCCTAAATAAGTTCAGGAGTAAAATAAAAATTTGCTTTAACAAGTTCCATATACTCAGTGTCTAATAATAGAGTTTAACATGATTTTTGAATACCTCATAGAATTATCTTTAAGTTCCCTCAGTCGAGCAGTGAATTTCAAACACCAATTCAACCATAAAGACCAGGGAGGTTTTCCAATGCCTTGCAAAGAAGGGCACCTATTGGTAACAGACTTTGAATATCCCTTTGAGCATGGTGAAGTTATTCATTACACTTTGGATGGTGTATCAATACACCCAGTCACTACAAAAATACAGGCATCCTTCCTAACTCAGTTGCTGGAGAGGAAGGAAACCACTCAGGGATCTCACCATGAGGCCAATGGTGACTTTAAAACAGTTAGAGTTTAATGGCTGTCATGGAATAAAACTGAGGATGGCTCAACATTGTAGTTACTCCACAATACTAACTTAAATGGCAAAGTGAAAATAAGGAAGCTCATACAGAATAACAATATTCCAAAACATGCATCATGTTTGCAATAAGGCACTAAAGTACAACTGAAAAAAATATGGCAAAGAAAGTAATTTTATGTCCTGAATACAAAGTGTTAAGTTTGGGGTAAACACAACACATCACTGAGTACCACTCTTCATATTTTCAAGCATGGTGGTGGCTGCATCATCTTATGGCAGACCCTGCCCAGGTACTCCTGGTGCTCGGGAGGCCCCCCTGTTCCAGCAGCCTGTCGCAGCCCACCGCGTGGTCTCCAGTGTGGGGCAGCAGGCTGCTGTTGGCTCGGTGACTGTGGGGCCCCTGCACTCCTGGACCATTGGAGGCAGAGCTATAGTGGACCCATTCCTCAGGGCCCCCTTATACCCCAGATGCCCACAGGGAAAGTATTTTATATATGGACCCCCACCCCTTATCAAAAACCAAAGCTGGCCTCCCAGGGAGGGAGGTGATCTGTTGAAGCCTGGCCCAGGCCAGCCCTGCTCTATATCCACCTGTAGAGGTCATATCCCAGTACCAGTGTGCAATCTAGATTGCTCTGTCTCCCTCTGTTGAGGATGTCATACTATAGGTAGACTGACTGTATTTCTGTACAATTGCAGTATTAACAATGACTTGCTCTATCTTGCCCATATTCTACCTGTTTTGCTACACCCTTGTTCTGCCTCAGCTTTCTGATTCACCTTCAGATGAAGCATTGCGGCACTTTATTTGCAATACATTAGGATTTTCAGGACACATCGAACCGATTTAAACTATTTTGAAACCGAAGATTGTCCAGGATTGTTTTACTCTAAAAGTACTGATAGTAATCTACATTTTCTGAATTAGAGAAGTCTCCCATGTAAAGTAGAGCTCAAGGAAAAATGTGTTTTTTTGTTGAATGGTTTTAATTTAAAATGTTGATATAATTTTGTCACATTGTTTTTAACACCATGTTAATAATATACTAATGTTGTGTAAATTACACTGCTTTTATATGGTTAGACTTGATATACTATTGAAGTACTAAATTACATCAGTTGAGTATTTGCCTGATTAGCATGTGACATTTGACCTCTGTGTGAAACGTATGTAATCTACATCTACTATTCCTTACATTGTAACCGTTGTTTTATGCAGTTTCCTTCTTCAAAGGTCAGCATGGAACGGTTTTATAAGAAGTAGGGCTGTCAGAGTTAATCAGTTTACTCAAGTTAACTTTTTGTAATTTGACTTCACATTTTTTTAAATCGTGATTAATCGCATTGTCTTAAAGCGTTCAAAATACACTAAAAACATCCCAATACAGCTAAAAACAACAATGCAATGTAAAAACAAGTTGACATTATGATTAAAGAAAGTGTGCTTTCTCAATTCACCAAATTTTGCAAACCATTACTTTAGACAAAATCAAGATGTCAATATTTGTGAAATGTTTGTTTTTTTAATGAAAAATCTTAATTTGAGCAGATTTCTAATGTGCAATGAATCACGAATAATCACAGCAAACCCTGTGATTAAATCAATTAATTGTTTTTATATTTTGACAGTCCTAATAAAAATATATGTTGTCAAAAGAATGAGGACTTTGAAAGGCTTATCTTAAAGGATACTTAAGTTTGGTCCATAACCATAGCAGCAGCCTCTATATTGAATTGTATGTCTTAGTGACTATGTATAAAAATGCACTCTAACATATAGGAGGAACATTATGTTGAGCCCAACAGACTGCAGCTTTGTATTGTATGCCTATTTACCTATAATGCAAAATAACCTACCTACAGCAATGATTCTAAAACCTTTTCAACCTACAGACCATAGGAAAAGACATGGGTCTCGATGTACCACACTGCTGTAAACTAAAAGGATTTTTCATGCACTGCTGTAGTAGGCCTATTACTGATAATGTATTCAGTCACTTGACATGTCTACCAATCTGATTTGAACATTCATTTTAACAATATGCTTATTTAGACATCATTTGTCAAGTGGCTTTCTTACCTTTAATGAATCAGTTGATTGGATTATTGTTTGGATCCCAGAGTAATCAGTCAGAAGGGTATTTTAACAAATGTAGGCTTAATACAAAATGGAATTGAAGAGTCTTATATGGGTGATTTATCCAATGCGAGCAAGCGTGTCCTCAGCATCCCCCTCATCATTTTGAAATTGCAACAGAAATAGCGGTAGTGGAGTGATCTACTTGTCTATCAGACTTAAGGAGTTGATCGAGGGGCAGCTCACAGAACCTCAGCTCTCCCTTGAGTATGTGTGCCTGGTTCTTAGCCCTGGCAGAGGAGGTTATGTCATCATGGTTGGGCCTTTTCTTTTACTGCCTCCAATCCCTCTGCCACCAAGCTCAGCTAGTAGTTACGGTTGGCTCTGTGTTTGGCCACATGGCATGCTTCAGTTCTCTCTCCACAGGATTGTGGCTGTGTCTGCTTCTCAGTGTCATTATATGACAGCGTTATACTTTTGGCTCTATACTCCAGCATTTTCAATTTGAGATAGAATGTTTCGTATTAGGCGACAGTACAGAAGGTCAGCTTTTATTTGAGGCTGTTTTCATACCAACAGTATCTGCTTTACCATTTAGAAATGAAAGCACTTCATGTATGGGGCGGCAGCTAGCCTAGTTAGAGTGTTGGGCCAGTAACCGAAAGTTTGCTGGATCGAATCCTCGAGCTGACAAGGTAAAAATCTGTTGTTCTGCCCCCGAACAAGGCAGTTAACCCACTGTTCCCTGGTAGGCCATCATTGTAAATAAGAATTTGATCTTAACTGACTTGCCTAGTTAAATAATTTACTATTTTCTACATTGTAGAATAATAGTGAAGCCTCAACTATAAAATAACACACATGGAATAATATAGTAACCAAAACATAAACAAATCAAAATATATTTAATATTTTAGACTCTTCAAAGTAGCCACCCTTTGCCTTGATGACAACTTTGCACACTCTTGGCATTCTCTCAACCAGATTCACCTGGAATTATTTTCCAACAGTCTTGAAGGAGCACTTTTTGGCTGCTTTTCCTTCACTCTGTGGTCCAAATCATCCCAAACCATCTCAATTGGGTTGAGGTCGGGTAATTGTGGAGGCACTCCACAATCACTCTCCTTATTGGTCAAATAGCCCTTACACAGCCTGGAGGTGTATTGGGTCAT
Organism: Oncorhynchus mykiss; assembly: GCF_013265735.2. Lineage (NCBI taxonomy): Eukaryota > Metazoa > Chordata > Actinopteri > Salmoniformes > Salmonidae > Oncorhynchus > Oncorhynchus mykiss. The sequence continues at coordinate 22,345,117 of NC_048576.1, forward strand.
TGTCCTGTTGAAAAACAAATGATAGTTCCACTAAGCGTTTCACCAGATGGGATTGCTAATCGCTGCAGAATGCTGTGGTTAAGTATGCCTTGAATTAAAAATAAATCACCATCAGTGTCACCTGCAAAGCACCATTATACCTCCTCCATGCTTCACTGTGGGAACCACACATGCAGAGATCATCCAGTAACCTACTCTGCGTCTCACAAAGACATGGCGGTTGGAACCAAAATTCTCAAATTTAGACTCATCAGACCAAAGGACAGATTACCACCGGTCTAATGTCCATTGCTTGTGTATCTTGGCCCAAGCAAGTCTCTTCTTATTATTTGTGTCCTTAGTAGTGGTTTCTTTGCAGCAATTTAACCATGAAGGTCTGATTCACACAGTTTCCTCTGAACTGTTGATTTTGAAATGTGTCTGTTACTTGAACTCTCTGAAGCATTTGTTTGGGCTGCATTTTCTGAGGCTGGTAACTCTAATGAACTTGTCCTCTGCAGCAGAGCTAACTCTGGGTCTTCCTTTCCTGTGGCGGTCCTCATGAGAGACAGTTTCATCATAGCGCTTGATGATTTTTGTGACTGCACTTGAAGAAACTTCTTGAAATGTTCCGTATTGAATGACCATGTATTAAATCAATGAAGGACTGTCATTTCACTTTGCTTATTTGAGCTTTTCTTGCCATAATATGGACTTGGTCTTTTACCAAATAGGGCTATCGTCTGTATACCACCCCTACCTTTTTACAACACAACTGTTTGGCTCAAACGCATTATGAAGGAAAGAAAAACCCCAAATTAACTTAACAAGTCACACCTTTAATTGAAATGCATTCCAGGTAACTACCTCATGAAGCTGGCTGAGAGAATGCCAAGTGTGTGCAAAGCTGTCCTCAAGACAAATAATCAAATTTCTCCTTTGCTAAGATAATCCACCTGACAGGTGTGGCATATCAAGAAGATGATCATTACACCTTGTGTTGGGGACAATAAAAGGCTACTCTAACATCAAATCAAAGTTTATTTGTCACGTGCGCTGAATACAACAGGTAGACCTTACAGTGAAATTCTTACTTTCAGGCTCTAACCAATAGTGGAAAAAAGGTATTAGGTGAACAATAGGTAGTGTCGTGGAAAATTGCAAGATTATGTTATAATGTTTGTATTGCATTTTAATGGTTGTTTTATTCGACAGAATAGAGTATTGTGTGTGTGTTCCACTGAGGATGGGCCTCTATGATATAGCACTGACAGAGGAGATTTACGATGTCTTTGGGTGATAAAACCTAAAGAGCATTCCAGATTGGATGAGGTAATGGTTTTGTACTATGAAGTAACAGGAACAAGATTAGAACCTCATCCGAGGGACCAAACTCAACGATAATTAATAGCGAATGTTATCTGGCTAAGGGATATTCCTTTCTCAAGAAAAAGTATTTATTTGTGAACAGTTCCTAAGATCTGTGGTTCGTCATGTAAGTTGAGAGGGGTGTATCTTGGCTATAAAATATCTTTGTATTTTTCTGAGGTCACTTTTCAATGGTTCATTAGAGATAGTGCATCATTGAAAGTCAAAAGAGGCTATTGCAAAGCTCTTATTATTATTATTAAAGATGTAATTTAAGTATAACTCTGACTGGTGTGTAGTTTGTAACTCTCCTCATTTGGTAAAGCAGAAAAATGCCACCACAGTAGGTAAAGAAATAAAACAACAGTAAAAAGACAGGCTATATACTGTAGTGAGGCTATAAAAGTAGCGAGGCTGCATACAGACACCGGTTATTCAGGCTGATTGAGGTAGTATGTACATGTAGAAATGGTTAAAGTGACTGCATGTATGATAAACAGAGAATAGCAGTAGCGTAAAAGAGGGGTTGGCAGTTGGTGGGTGGGACACAATGCAGATAGCCCGGTTAGTCAATGTGCGGGAGCACTGATTGGTCGGCCCAATTGAGGTAGTATGTACATGAATGTATAGTTAAAGTGACTATGCATATATGATAAACAGAGAACAGCAGCAGCACACAATGCAAATAGTCCGGGTAGGGGGTAAAAATTTGAGAAGCCTTTTTGTCCTAGACTTGGCACTCCGGTACCGCTTGCCATGCGGTAGTTGAGAGAACAGTCTATGGCTGGGGTCTTTGACAATTTTTAGGGCCTTCCTCTGACACCGCCTGGTGTAGAGGTCCTGGATGGCAGGCAGCTTAGCTCCAGTGATGTACTGGGCCGTATGCACTACCCTCTGTAGGGCCTTGCGATCAGAGGCCGAGCAATTGCCGTACCAGGCGGTGATGCAACTAGTCAGGATGCTCTCGATGTTGCAGCTGTAGAACCTTTTGAGTTCCTGAGGGAGAATAGGATTTGTCGTGCCCTCTTCACGACTGTCTTGGTGTGTTTGGACCATTCTAGTTTGTTGTTGATGTGGACACCAAGGAACTTGAAGCTCTCAACCTGCTCCACTACAGCCCCGTCGATGAGAATTGGGGCGTGCTCGGTCCTCCTTTTCCTGAAGTCTACAATCATCTCCTTAGTCTTGGTTACGTTGAGGGATAGGTCACCCTGCCAGGTCTCTGACTTCCACTCTATAGGCTGTCTCCTCGTTGTCGGTGATCAGGCCTACCACTGTTGTGTCTTCGGCAAACTTACAGTGCCTTGCGAAAGTATTCGGCCCCCTTGAACTTTGCGACCTTTTGCCACATTTCAGGCTTCAAACATAAAGATATAAAACTGTATTTTTTTGTGAAGAATCAACAACAAGTGAGACACAATCATGAAGTGGAACGACATTTATTGGATATTTCAAACTTTTTTAACAAATCAAAAACTGTAAAATTGGGCGTGCAAAATGATTCAGCCCCCTTAAGTTAATACTTTGTAGCGCCACCTTTTGCTGCGATTACAGCTGTAAGTCGCTTGGGGTATGTCTCTATCAGTTTTGCACATCGAGAGACAGAAATGTTTTCCCATTCCTCCTTGCAAAACAGCTCGAGCTCAGTGAGGTTGGATGGAGAGCATTTGTGAACAGCAGTTTTCAGTTCTTTCCACAGATTCTCGATTGGATTCAGGTCTGGACTTTGACTTGGCCATTCTAACACCTGGTTATGTTTATTTTTGAACCATTCCATTGTAGATTTTGCTTTATGTTTTGGATCATTGTCTTGTTGGAAGACAAATCTCCGTCCCAGTCTCAGGTCTTTTGCAGACTCCATCAGGTTTTCTTCCAGAATGGTCCTGTATTTGGCTCCATCCATCTTCCCATCAATTTTAACCATCTTCCCTGTCCCTGCTGAAGAAAAGCAGGCCCAAACCATGATGCTGCCACCACCATGTTTGACAGTGGGGATGGTGTGTTCAGTGTGATGAGCTGTGTTGCTTTTACGCCAAACATAACGTTTTGCATTGTTGCCAAAAAGTTCAATTTTGGTTTCATCTGACCAGAGCACCTTCTTCCACATGTTTGGTGTGTCTCCCAGGTGGCTTGTGGCAAACTTTAAACAACACTTTTATGGATATCTTTAAGAAATGGCTTTCTTCTTTCCACTCTTCCATAAAGGCCAGATTTGTGCAATATACGACTGATTGTTGTCCTATGGACAGAGTCTCCCACCTCAGCTGTAGATCTCTGCAGTTCATCCAGAGTGATCATGGGCCTCTTGGCTGCATCTCTGATCAGTCTTCTCCTTGTATGAGCTGAAAGTTTAGAGGGACGGCCAGGTCTTGGTAGATTTGCAGTGGTCTGATACTCCTTCCATTTCAATATTATCGCTTGCACAGTGCTCCTTGGGATGTTTAAAGCTTGGGAAATCTTTTTGTATCCAAATCCGGCTTTAAACTTCTTCACAACAGTATCTCGGACCTGCCTGGTGTGTTCCTTGTTCTTCATGATGCTCTCTGCGCTTTTAACGGACCTCTGAGACTATCACAGTGCAGGTGCATTTATACGGAGACTTGATTACACACAGGTGGATTGTATTTATCATCATTAGCCATTTAGGTCAACATTGGATCATTCAGAGATCCTCACTGAACTTCTGGAGAGAGTTTGCTACACTGAACGTAAAGGGGCTGAATAATTTTGCACGCCCAATTTTTCAGTTTTTGATTTGTTAAAAAAGTTTGAAATATCCAATAAATGTCGTTCCACTTCATGATTGTGTCCCACTTGTTGTTGATTCTTCACAAAAAATACAGTTTTATATCTTTATGTTTGAAGCCTGAAATGTGGCAAAAGGTCGCAAAGTTCAAGGGGGCCGAATACTTTCGCAAGTTACTGTAACTTCAAATGGCTGCAGGGGCAGTATTGAGTAGCTTGGATGAAAAGGTGTCCATTGTAAACGTGCAGCTCCTCAGTCTCAGTTGCTAATATATCCATATTATTATTAGTATTGGATAGAAAACACTCTAAAGTTTCCAAAACTGTCAAAATATTGTCTGTGAGTATAACAGAACTGATATTGCAGGCAAAACCCTGAGGAAAATCTAAACAGGAAGTGGCCTCTATTTTGAAAACTCCATGTTCCATAGCCTTCCTTTGCTGGATTTAAAGGGATATGAACCAGATTCCTTTTCCTATCGCTTCCTCAAGGTGTCAACAGTTTTCAGACATAGTTTCAGGCTTTTATTTTGAAAAATGAGCCAGAACGATAACATCGCGTCAAGTGGTCACATGAGTTTTGCTTGCACAACAGAATTCGGATAGCCATTTCCTTTCCCTCTCCTACTGTGAAAGACATTTGCGGTTGATATATTATCGATTATATATTTTAAAAACAACCTGAGGATTGATTATAAAAAACGTTTGACAAGTTTCTGTGGACATAATGGAAACTATTTGGAATTTTCGTCTGCGTTGTGGTGTCCACTCTTTCATGTGGATTTCTGAACATAACGTGACAAACTAACGGAGGTATTTTGGATATAAAAATCATCTTTATGGAACAAACTGAATTTTTTTTGTGTAACTGGGAGTCTCGTGAGTGAAAACATCCGAAGATCATCAAAGGTAAACGATTAATTTGATTGCTTTTCTGATTTTCGTGACCGAGCTACCTGATGCTAAGTGTTCTTAATGTTTTATTGCGCGATCGATAAACTTACACAAACACTTGGATTGCTTTCGCTGCAAAGCATAATTTCAAAATCTGACACGACAGGTGGATTAACAAAAGGCTAAGCTGTGTTTTCCTATATTGCACTTGTTATTTCATGAATATAAATATTTATAGTAATATTTATTGTATGTAGCGCTATGCTATTCAGCGGTTGTTTATGACACTTATCCCGATAGGGGGATTGCAGCCATAACAGGTTAACGATGGTGTTGGAGTCATGCCTGGCCATGCAGTTGTGGGTGAACAGGGAGTATAGGAGGGGACTGAGCACGCACCCCTGGGGAGCTCCGGTGTTGAGGATCAGAGTGGCAGATGTGTTGCTACCTACCCTCACCACCTTGGGGCGGTCCGTCAGGAAGTCCAGGATCCAGTTGCAGAGGGAGGTGTTTAGTCCCAGGATCCTTAGCTTAGTGATGAGCTTTGAGGGTACTATGGTGTTGAATGCTGAGCTGTAGTCAATGAACATCATTCTCACATAAGTGTTCCTTTTGTCCAGGTGGGAAAGGGCAGTGTGGAGTGCAATACAGATTGCATCATCTGTGGATCTGTTTGGGTGGTATGCAAATTGGAGTGGGTCTAGGGTTTTTGGGATAATGGTGTTGATGTGAGCCATTACCAACCTTTCAAAATACTTCATGGCTACGGACCTGAGTGCTACGGGTCTGTAGTCATTTAGGCAGGTTGCCTTTATGTTCTTGGGCACAGGGACTATGGTGGTCTGCTTGAAACATGTTGATATTACAGACGTAATCAGGGACATGTTGAAAATGTCAGTAAAGACACCTGCCAGTTGGTCAGCACATGCCCGGAGCACATGTCCTGGTAATCAGTCTGGCCCCGCAGCCTTGTGCATATTGACCTGTTTAAAGGTCTTACTCACATCGGCTACGAAGAGTGTGATCACACAGTCGTCCAGAACAGCTGATGCTCTCATGCATGCCTCAGTGTTGCTTGCTTCAACGCAAGCATAGAAGGGATTTAGCTCGTTTGGTAGGCTTGTGTCACTGGGCAGCTCGCGGCTGTGCTTCCCAGTGATCACACTCTAGTATGATTCAATCTTAGCCCTGTATTGACGCTTTGCCTGTTTGATGGTTCGTCGCAGGGCAGGATTTCTTGTAAGCTTCCGGGTTAGAGTCCCGCACCTTGAAAGCGGCAGCTCTACCCTTTAGCTCAGTGCGAATGTTGCCTGTAATCCATGGCTTCTGGTTGGGGTATGTACGTACAGCCACTGTGGGGACGATGTCCTCAATGCACTTATTGGTAAAACCAGTGACTGATGTGTTGTACTCCTCAATGCCATCGGAAGAATCCCAGAACATGTTCCAGTCTGTGATAGCAAAACAGTCCTGTCGTTTAGCATCTGCTTTATCTGACCACTTTTTTATAGACCGAGTCACTGGTGATTCCTGCTTTAATTTTTGCTTGTAAGCAGGAATCAGGAGGATAGAGTTGTGGTCGGATTTACCCAATGGAGGGCGAGGGAGAACTTTGTACGCATCTCTGTGTTTGGAGTACAGGTGATCTAAATTTTGTTTTTCTCTAGTTGCACATTTAACATGTTGATGGAAATTTGGTAGAACTAATTTAAGTTTCCCTGCATTTAAGTTTCCGGCTACTAGGAGCGTCGCCTAGGGGTGAGTGGTTTCCTGTTTGCTTATTTCCTTATACAGCTGACTGAGTGCGGTCTTAGTGCCAGCATCTGTCTGTGGTGGTAAATAAACAGCTACGAAAAGTATAGCTGAGAACTCTCTAGGCAAGTAGTGTGGCCTGCAATTTATCACAATATACTCTACTTCAGGCAGGCAAAATCTAGAGACTTCCTTAGATTTCGTACACCAGCTGTTGTTTACAAATATGCACAGACCGCCCCCCCTCATCTTACCATAGTGTGCTGTTCTATCTTGCCGGTGCAGCGTATATCCCGCTAGCTGAATATCCATGACGTCATTCAGCCACGATTCTGTGAAACATAGGATATTTGTCACGTCCTGACCTTAGTTCCTTTTTTATGTCTCTATTTTAGTTTGTTCAGGGCGTGAGTTGTTTTATGTTCTATGTTTTCTATCTCTGTGTTTGGCCTGGTATGGTTCCCAATCAGAGGCAGCTGGCAATCGTTGTCTCTGAGAACCATACTTAGGTAGCCTGTTTTCCCATTTTGAGTTGTGGGCGATTGTTTTCTGTTTTGTGTGAGTACCTGACAGAACTGTTGCGTTTTATTCTACTTTTGTTTTTGTTTCAGTGTTCCGGTTATAATAAACAACATGGACACTTTCCACGTTGCGCATTGGTCTGATATTTCCTACTCCTACGAATCGTTACAGAATCACCCACCAAAAAAAGACCAAGCAGCGTGCTAACCTGGAGCAGAGGGTTCTGGACTCCTGGACTTGGGTGGAGATACTGGAAGGCAAGGGACCCTGGGCACAGGCTGGGGAATATCGCCGCCCCAAGGAAGAGTTGGAGGCAGCAAAAGCTGAGCGGCGGCGATTTGAGCTAAGGCAGCACAACAGGCACGAGAGGCAGCCCCCCCCCCCCCCCATTTTTGAAGGAGTGTGGCAGAATCTGGTTGGAGACCTGAGCCAACTCCCCATGCTCACCGTGGCGGCCGTCGTACTGGTCAGGCACCGTGTTATGCGGTCAAGCGCACAGTGTCTCCAGTGTGCGTTCTTAGCCCGGTGCGCTATATCCCAGACCCCGCAAGTGCCTTGCGAGAGTGGGCATCCAGCCAGGGCGTATTGTGCCGGCCCAGCGTGTTTGGTCTCCGGTACGCCGTTTCGGCCCAGGGTATCGTGCCCCGGCGCTGTGTGCTGTGTCTCCAGGGCGCTGGGAGGGTGCAGTGCGCCCGATGCCTGCGCTCCACCCGTGCCGGGCGAATGTGTGTATTGAACCTAAGGGAGAGGTGCGAGTGTTATGCACCATGCTCCAGTGCTCACCCACAGCCCGGTTCAACCTGTGCCTGCACTCTGGAGGGTCCGGGCTAAAGTGGTCATCCAGCCTGGAGGAGTGGTGCCAATGATGCGCACCAGAGCCCCAGTACTCCCCCACAGCCCGGTCCATCTGGTGCTTCCTCCACGCACCATGCCTCCTGTAGGTCTCCCCACGCAGGCCCACGCACCAGGCTGTCTGGCACCAGGCTGTCTCTCCGTCTCCTGTCCGGAGCTGCCGGAGCCGCCCGTCTGTCCGGAGCTGCCGGAGCCGCCCGTCTGTCCGGAGCTGCCGGAGCCGCCCGTCTGTCTGGAGCTGCCGGAGCCGCCCGTCTGTCCGGAGCTGCCGGAGCCGCCCGTCTGTCAGGAGCTGCCGGAGCCGCCCGTCTGTCCGGAGCTGCCGGAGCCGCCCGTCTGTCCGGAGCCACCCGTCTGTCAGGAGCTGCGGGAGCCGCCCGTCTGTCAGGAGCTGCCGGAGCCGCCCGTCTGTCAGGAGCTGCCGGAGCCGCCCGTCTGTCACGAGCTGCCGGAGCCGCCCGTCTGTCAGGAGCTGCCGGAGCCGCCCGTCTGTCAGGAGCTGCCGGAGCCGCCCGTCTGTCAGGAGCTGCCGGAGCCGCCCGTCTGTCAGGAGCTGCCGGAGCCGCCCGTCAGTCAGGAGCTGCCGTTTTGTTTTACTTTTGTTTTTGTTTCAGTGTTCCGGTTATAATAAACAACATGGACACTTACCACGCTGCGCATTGGTCCGATATTTCCTACTCCTCCTCAGAAGAGGAAGAGAATCGTTACAATATTATAGTTTTTGATGTCCCGTTAGTAGGATATTCGTGATCGTACCTTGTCTAGTTTATTGTCCAATGATTGCACGTTGGTGAGTAGTATTGACGGTAACAGCAGCTTTCCCACTCGCCTTTTCCGGGTCCTGACCAGGCATCCAGTCCTCTGTAGCTATGTCGCTTCTTCTTGCAAATAACGGGGATGTCGGCCCTGCCGGGTGTTTGGAGAATGTCTTGTGCATCTTGTTTGTTGAAGAAAAAATCTTAGTCTAATCCGAGGTGAGTGATCGCTGTCCTGATATCCAGAAGCTCTTTTTTTGCCGTAAGACATGGTTGCAGAAACATTATGTACAAAATATGTTGCAAAAAACCCCACATAGTAGCACAATTGGTTGGGCGCCCGTAAAACTGCTGCCATTTCTTCCGGCGCCATTTTGCAGTTTTGTCACACAACACAATGCCGCAGATGTCTCACACAACACAATGCCGCAGATGTCTCAGGTTTTGAGGGAGTGTGTAATTGGCATGCTGACTGCAGGATTGTCCATCAGAGCTGTTGGCAGAAAATGTAATGTTAATTTCTCTACCATAAACTGGCATCAATGTCATTTTAGAGAATTTGGCAGTACGTCCAACTGGCCTCACAACCGTAGACAACAGGTTAGGTGGGCGAATGGTTTGCTGATGTCAGCATTGTGAACAGAGTGCCCCATGGTGGCTGTGGCGTTATGGTATGTGCAGGAATAAGCTACAGACAACAAACACAATTGCATTTTATTGATTGCAATTTGAATGCACAGAGATACTGCGATGAGTTCCTGAGGCCCATTGTCGTGCCATTCATCCATCACCTCAAGTTTCAGCATGATAATGCATGGCTCCATGTCACAAGGATCTGTACACAAGTCCTGCAAGGTGAAAATGTCCCAGTTCTTCCTTGGCCTGCATATTCACCAGACATGTCACCCATGTCTGGCGAATAACAAAATTAAAACAGATACCTTATTTACGTAAGTATTCAGACCCTTTGTTATGAGACGCAAAATTGAGCTCAGGTGCATCCGGTTTCTATTAATCATCCTTGAGATGTTTCTACAACTTGATTGGAGTCCACCTGTGGTAAATTCAATTGATTGAACATGATTTGGAAAGGCACACACCTCTCTGTATAAGGATCCACAGTTGACAGTGCATCTCAGAGCAAAAAAGAAGCCATGACGTTGAAGGAATTGTCCGTAAGAGCTCGGAGACAGGATTGTGTCAAGGCACAGATCTGGGGAATGGTACCAAAATAATTATGTAGCGTGGAAGGTTCCCAAGTACACAGTGGCCTCCATCCTTAAATGGAAGAAGTTTGGAACCACCAAGACCTTTCCTGCCGCCTGGCCAAACTGAGCAATCGGGGGAGAATGGACTTGGTCGGGGATGTGACCACGAACCCCATCGTCACTCAGACAGAGCTGCAGAGTTTCTCTGCGGAGATGGGAGAACCTTCCAGAAGAGGATCTACAGAGAAGAATCGGAGAAACTCCCCAAATACAGGTGTGCCAAGCCATACCCAAAAAGACTTGAGGCTGTAATCGCTGCCAGAAGTGCTTGGAAAAAAGTAGTGAGTAAAGGGTCTGAATACTTATATAAATGTGATATTAAAAAAAAATGTTTTATATAAATTTGCAAGTCATTATTTTGTATTGTGTGTTGATTTATGAGTAAAAAAAACAAGCAATTGAAAACATTTTAGAATAAGGCTGTAACATAACAAAATGTGGAAAAATCAAGGGGTCTGAATACTTTCCGAAAGCACTGTAACTATTTGTTCAGCACTTTTGAAATGTACAGCGATAGTATTCAGAACATGGGCCGTTATTACAGTATTCGTCCTGTACACCAAGTCAATACCGGAGGATAAATAAAGGGTCATATAAGCAGACAATGAAAGCTCTTAACATTAAATGATTGCATTTCTCTAAAACAGACTATAGGCTACATGTGTACCATAAAGTCAGAACAGTAGGCGAAGTTATGAGGGAAAAAGGGACCAAATTATTATGGTGAGGCACAGGGCCTACAAACGGCTTACTACACAACATACACTCAGTATTACTTTCTTGGCTACAGTATTCAGATCTCCCTGGCATATTACATTATTTATGCAGCAGCATAGAAGACATTTCTGGACTCACCTTCTTGTGGACTGGATATTTATTGGCCAGTCTGAGATAAGGTTTGTTCTTTGCAACTCTGCCTAGAAGGCCAGCATCCCGGTGTCGCCTCTTCACTGTTGACGTTGAGACTGGTGTTTTGCGGGTACTATTTAATGAAGCTGCCAGTTGAGGACTTGTGAGGCATCGGTTTCTCAAACTAGACATTCTAATGTACTTGTCCTCTTGCTCATTGTGCACCGGGGCCTCCCACTCTTCTTTCTATTCTGGTGAGGGCCAGTTTGTGCTGTTCTGTGATGGGAGTAGTACACTGCCTTGTACGAGATCTTCGGTTTCTTGTCAATTTCTCGCATGGAAAAGCTTTCATTTCTCAGAACAAGAATAGCCTGATGAGTTTCAGAAGAAAGTGCTTTGTTTCTGGCCATTTTGAGCCGGTAATCGAACCCACTAATGCTGATGCTCCAGATACTCAACTAGTCTAAAGAAGGCCAGTTTTATTGCTTATTTAATAAGCACAACCGTTTTCAGCTGTGCTAACATAATTGCAAAATGGTTTTCTAATGATCAATTAGCCTTTTAAAATGATAAACTTGGATTAGCTAACACAACGTGCCATTGGAAGACAGGAGTGATGGTTGCTGATAATGGGCCTCTGTACGCCTATGTAGATATTCCATCCTGTTTTTCTGATGAATTTGATGTTATTTTAATGGACGAAAATGTGCATTTCTTTCAATAACAAGGACATTTCTAAGTGACCCCAAACTTTTGAATGGTAGTGTACATGTTCTCACCTTTCCACTGAGGGGTCATAGTTTGTAGGCCAAACCGTTCGGACACTATGATTTTGTGAGAAGACCAGTTTTCGGGTTGTCTCTTGGTCTGACAAATACTGCTCTAACTCTGACACCTTTCCCCACAGATGCAGAAGTTAGACATCGCAGATGTGGCGGATTGAGACGCATCCAATGAAAAAAATACTGATATCTGTAGCTTCAACTGACTGATTTTTAAAATTGTATTATGCTAATTAGATTTCCGTTGCATTGTGGACATTGACTCTAGGGGTTTAACCAGAGATTAAAGAAATATACTAAAATACTATTTGGTGCAATTTGCTTTGTGGCTTCCCAAACGGGCAAGTGAAATGTTGTTTTGAAGACAACATTAATTGCTTTGACTCCATTGTTTAATTTGTGCATGTGCATTTGTAGGCACAACAAAAAAGAAACCAAGTCGAGCATTACACAATTCTTCTCTAAATTCCCTTTCCCCTCTGTGTCTCATTCACTCAATTGCATTCCGATTTAAAAATGTCACTCCCTGAGAAGTGTCGCTAGAGACTCAAAGCCACCAGCGGGTAGAACAAAATTAAAACATTGTTTGTTAGGTGCAGGTAGTTGCAGAAACTATGGAATATGTGTTCAAATAATGAATAATTAATTATTAGTTTTTGAATAATTGCGTTCAGTCTATTTTCCGCTTAGGCTCCATTACAAAAATGCTAGTGCAATTTACAATTGGTTCGTCTAAACTATAACACCCCTAAACATAGACAGGTTTCACTGAAAATATGCAGAAACGTTAGTTTGATAAAGACAGAGAATATTTTTTATCAGAATCATTAAGCATATGCCTACTCCCCAAATGGATGTCGGGACTATAATTCCTCATCATGGAGTCTTCAATATGGAATTGTTAATCCAACGTCTGTATAATGGAAATAAACAGATTTGGGTTTGTAACCCATCATTTTCTTTATTTCAACTCTCCAAATTGAGCCTTGTTTCAAATGATCACTCTTTGAAAATATGGTTTCCAGACTCTGTTCTATTTTGTTCTATTGTTCTATTTTCTGCTATATTACACATATATATTTTTTTACTATAAAATAGGTATGTCTTCACTGTGATAAGGGCTCAGGAAATAAAAGCGTCTTGTCTGCTAAATTAACAAAACAAAGCTATGCCATTGCACAGCCATAGGCTGACGACTTTAATACCCTAAGTGAATTTGTCCAAATACTTCTTCACATGGTGGACTAGATACTTAAAGTGCTTTAATTTCTAAACGGTGCAACAGATGTGTGAAAATACCCTCAAATAAAAGGTGACATTCTGTACTGTTGCCTCGAATGAAACGCTTGATCTCAAATCCAAAATGCTGGAGTATAGAGCCCCCTCTCCCCACCAAAAAAACAAATACATATGGAGGGGAGAGTATTTTCAACAACCTCAGTCCTCAAACAAAGATTTCCACATTGTTTGTATGAACTGTTTGACCAATAATAGAATAGATTGAAAATGACACAGAATATATACTGAATTCATACACATACGATACATGGCACCAAACACCCTTTCTAAATGACATGCTTAGAACCATGACATGCAGGTCCACAAATGTGACCATGTAGTTTCTTTGTTTGGAGAGGAGAAACTCATGTTGTTTGTCTTCTAGTGCACTTGCCTCGCCCCCAGACCAATTTCCCACAGACATTGTCAGTTGAACCTACTGGCGTTTTCTTATTACTTTACTTGCTACTATGAGTTATGTTACTTTTCTCTGTTCATCTGATTTGACTGCCCCTAAACCCTATCATGACAACTGATGGTGATTACCTGTGTCCATGTTGATCTGGCTTGTCAGTGGAAATCTGTCTGGACCAGAGACGAGGGGTTAGAACATCTACAGTGCTGAGTCTCCAGTGCTCAACATTACATCTGCTGTGTTCAAGGCTGCTCCACATGAATCTCTAATGAAACTGTACAAGTGCACCTTAAAGTCCAGGGACATGACAATATGTACTCTCTTACAGAATCCATATGCTGATGCTGCTAACAATTAAGACGCGTGTACATGCATTCTGTATATAATGGGAAGTGGGTGGACTGAGGCATCTAAGCATGTGTGAATACAGTGATTGGTGTCAGTTGTCATGTGAAATTCAAAGCTAATGTTCCTCAGAACGTCTGACTACTGCGTCCCCTAAAGCCCTGTCCTCATGACAGTCTGTTGTGTCTGCAGGGGCCAGGACAGATTAACTGAGAGAGAGAGCAGCAGGAGATGATGCAGGCATTACATTCGATTTCAGGAAATTATTTTATATTATATTATTTACTAATTTGTCAGTCTGCCATTGGAAGGCCCACCTCAACCCTATTCAGACTTCTCAATGCATTATTCATATTGAGCCATTTCTTCAGAGAGGAATTCTGTTTGAAGTTATTTCACCCGGTATGAAATAGCTTCCAGCATCCTAACTTTTCAATCTCATCTGTGAACCTGCGGACCATTACCCGTCTACTCTGCTCTATAGATGGAGTGAGTTAAATAGATTTAGGACATTATGTGGGATAGTTGTAGAATATAGAATAAGCTTTTAAGCAAAGTGATCATGAGTTACATAACAGGAAATCATTGTTCTGAAATTCAATATTTTATTACACAGAAAAAAATGGCCTCACTGGTTTTGAATACATTCTATACATTAGTTGAAGATACTCAGCAAGCACATACTTAATAAACACATATCTGGATTGGAAATGGAATTAGACCCTGGTGGATTCACAGAGATGCTCATTCCTAGTACCTCTAGGAATGGCGACACCACAATAGTGACACCAGCAAAATATCCCATATAACAACAGCCAAAGGTCACATCAAAAGGTCCATGTTCACTCGCTGGTTCCTGGTTGCCCAGTGGTAGGTCAGCCATGCTTAGTTTAAAGGCACAATCTGTCATATTTGCTGATTTCCAATGGTCATTTATTTCAATTAATTACATAAATTATAATAATGACTTATGAGCTTAGTACATCTGCCTTACCCTATCATACCCCAATGTCCAAGGGTGTTACTCTTTTTTTTTGTAAACAATGTAAAGCTTAAAAAATATCCATAATCTCAAGTAGCAGGGTCCAACTGTTGAAATCCCATATTGTGCCTTTAAGAGTCCACAGGACTCTGCCACAGTCTTTTAAAACTCTTTGCATGATCTCTGTGTAAGCAAGTAAACCAAGTCATCTGTTCTTCCCCAGTCAGAGGTTTTCCTCTTTGCCAATGTGTCTGTCATTAATTAATCCAAAATACAAATCTATTTTTATCAATCAGCATGTAATATGTACCTAGTATAACACATAAAAGACACATTTCAGTTTAAATCTGTGCCATTGATCTTTTAACTTATGAAATATGTACATTTGGAAGTCGGAAGTTTACATACACCTTAGCCAAATACATTTAAACTCAGTTTCACAATTCCTGACATTTACTTCTAGTAAAAATTCCCTGCCTTAGTTCAGTTAGGATCACCACTTTATTTTAAGAATGTGAAATGTCAGAATAATAGAAGGGAGAATGATTTATTTCAGCTTTTATTTCTTTCATCACATTCAGAGTGGGTCAGACATTCAATTAGTATTTGGTAGCATTGCCTTTAAACTGTTTAACTTGAGTCAAATGTTTCGGGTAGCCTTCCACAAGCTTCCCACAATAAGTTGGGTGAATTTTGGCCCATTCCTCCTGACAGAGCTGGTGTAACTGAGTCAGTTGTAGGCCTCCTTGCTCGGAACACACACTTTTTCAGTTCTGCCCACACATTTTCTATAGGATTGAGGTCAGGGCTTTGTAATGGCCACTCCAAGACCTTGACTTTGTTGTCCTTAAGCCATTTTGCCACACATTTGGAAGTATGCTAGGGGTCATTGTCCATTTGGAAGATCCATTTGCGACCAAGCTTTAACTTCCTGACTGATGTCTTGATATGTTGCTTCAATATATCCACACAATATTCCATCCTCATGATGCCATCTATTTTGGGAAGTGCACCAGTCCCTCCTGCAGCTAAGCACCCCTACAACATGATGTTGCCACTCCCATGCTTCACGGTTGGGATGGTGTTCTTCGTCTTGCAAGCCTCCCCCTTTTTCCTCCAAAGATAACGATGGTCATTATGGCCAAACAGTTCTATTTTTGTTTCAACATACCAGAGGACATTTCTCCAAAAAGTACGATCTTTGTCCCCATGTGCAGTTGCAAACCGTAGTCTGGCTTTTTTTATGGCGGTTTTGGAGCAGTGGCTTCTTCCTTGCTGTGAGCGGCCTTTAAGGTTATGTCGATATAGAACTCGTTTTACTGTGGATGTAGATACTTTTGTACCGGTTTCCTCCAGCATCTTCACAAGGTCCTTTGCTGTTGTTCTGGGATTGATTTGAACCTTTCACACCAAAGTATGTTCATCTCTAGGAGACAGAACGTGCCTCCTTCCTGAGCGGTATGACGGATGCGTGGTCCCATGGTGTTTATACTTGCCTACTATTGTTTGTACAGATGAACGTGCTACCTTCAAGCATTTGGAAATTTCTCCCAAGGATGAACCAGACTTGTGGAGGTCTACAATTCTTTTTCTGAGGTCTTGCTGATTTCTTTTGATTTTCCCCTGATGTCAAGGAAATTGGCACTGAGTTTGAAGGTAGGCCTTGAAATACATCCACAGCTACATCTCCAATTGACTCAAGTGATGTAAATTAGCCTATCAGAAGCTTCTAACGCCATGACATAATTTTCTGGAATTTTCCAAGCTGTTTAAAGGCACAGTCAACTTAGTGTATGTAAACTTCTAACCCACTGGAATTGTGCTGCAGTGAATTATAAGTTAAATATTCTGTCGGTAAACAATTGTTGGGAAAATTACTTGTGTCATGCACCAAGTAGAGGTCCTAACCGACTTGCCAAAACTAACTGGAGTGGTTGAAAAACGAGTCTTAATGACTCCAACCTAAGTGTATGTAAACTTCCGACTTCAACTGTAATTGTATCCCTTCTGCTAAATATTGCATTTTTCTGTAAAGCAGTGAAGTATTGATATTATCTTCACTATAGTCTCGTGAGCCATACTCAAAATCTTGCACTACCTGTAGCTAGCTACAGTATATGAAAGGATGCCCAAGATCCTGGTCAGTTGGAATAGAGCACATGAAAAATCTAATGGAACTTTGTTTCACAGATCAATTGCTCAGCTTCTCTATGATACTCTGAGTAAAGTAGAAAGCATTTCTGATGACTAGAGTTGAGCTTGCTGTCCTGCCTGTCCAACTGTTGATAGTGGTTTCGATTGGTGGAGAAGGAGAGAAAGGCACAGTATTCAGGGGCCTTCAGGGTCCATGCTGCTCAGTTCTTTGATGGTCCTTGCTATCTGGGTCCTTGGGATGTCCAACTCTGACGTCACCCCATTGAAGTTGAAATTGAAAATGGTAAGGGTTAAGGGTAGGGAAGTCCCATGGACCCCGGATAGCACTAACCATTCTTGCTTTTGCCCTTCTCTTCTCTTTCCTCACAGGCATTGATCAGACGGATGTGGGGGAGGGCGAGAAGGGGGGGGAGCTCTGCATGGGGGTGGGGCCTGAGGGGGTGGGGGCAGAGAGCCAGTTGGGGAAGGGGGTGTTGCGGAGCTAATGGGTGGAGGGGTGGCAGGGCAAAAGAGGGGAGGGGTGGGAGGGCAAAGGGGTGGAGGGGTGGGTGGAGAAACAGATGTGGGAGGACTTAGAGAAGTGGGGGGCAGAGCTCGGTTTGGAGGGGGGGTGTAAGGGGGATGGGTGATGCAGGAGGTTGGGGGTGGAGTGGACGGCAGAGGGGGTAGAGTGGAGGTGGGAGAGGGGGGCATGTGGGAGAGGGTGCTGTGTGAGGAAGGGTGACTGTAGGTGTGAGGCAGACTGTAGATGGCTGTGGAGGGCTGGTTGTAGACTGGATAACGAGGAGCAGGGTAGGCTTTCACCCGGGTGAAGCTAATGCACCTGCCCTGTAAGTTAGGAGAGAGGGATACAACAGGGAAGAGTGCAATCAGAGGCAGTCATCAGAGTTTTACTGATGCATTGGAATTATTTTATAACGTTTCCATGCAAAGTGGATTTATAGACCTTAGCGTCTCCATTCAAATAGGATTGGAAGGGAATAAGACCAATCTTTCATTTTATTTGTTTTCCTTTCGGAATAATGTGCTGACTCCATCTTGTCTTCTGCTTAGCTATAAATGTCAAATTCGGTCAAAACAACAAGGAGATTTACTAAGGTAGCAACAGCTTTGGGAGGAGGGGGAATTGTGTGGATGGTTTGCCCCATCCTCCTATCCACATCTGTCATTGAGACCATATAAAAATAAAACTCCCAGCTAGGCTAGAGTTACAGGAAGGTGGGGATGTGGGTAGTCATCTAATATTAATGGTTTCAGCAGATTAGAACACATTCCTTCAGGTTGGAGCAATACAGTATTAGCACCTCAGCCTGTAAATGCCAGGTTACTTTGTGCCTTCCTCGCAGCCACTCTGTCTGTGCACTGTTATAATGACTAACAGCTGCAACTTTTCTGCTCTATGATTTACTGCCTGGCTTAAAATTTTTTAAAATATTAGGTTTTAAGATTATTTAATGAAGAAATGGGCAGTGAGGGCATTGAAAAGGAGTTAACGAATTTAGGCTTTCAAAACTGCCAACATGATGAGTGTGTAGGGAGGTAATGAAAATGCCCACTCTCCTCAACTGCCTGGTGGAATAGTTTAGATGAAGAAAAAAAAGATTAAAGGTTCTGGAAGAATCGTCGCAAAAAAAACTAAGTGTAAAAAGAGAATAAAAAAGGAAGAGGGTAGACTGAAGCCGAGCCCCTCTCTATTTTCCATGCTGTCTGCTTTGCTCCTCAGGATGTGGTCTTGGCTCCTGACCTTCCTATTTCCCTCACTTTTCCAGGAGTTTGAGTTCTTCTTTCTCTTGAGGATTTGCAACTGAGTGGGCCTAGGCATTACGTAGTGTGGTCTCTGCCTCCTTAAAGGAGCAGTCTGTTGTTGCTACATCCATTTTTGTCTCATAAATGTTTTATATGTACCCATTGATTCTTGAAGAAAGTAAATGCCTCATGAGCTTAGTTCTGTCAGAACCCAAAATATAAGCTTGTTTCACCCCAATGTTTGTAAACAAAGTAAATGTAAACACACACTATATAGCCTCAGAACATGGTTAAAGCTATAATTTTGATATTATGGATACTTCATTGCTCTGTCTATGAATTTGAGAGTACACTTCTCCATAACCATCCCTCAGCTTTTCACCAAAGCAGGGGTGGGGAAACACTTTTACATTTTTTTCAATTCCTGATTTCAACTGCTTTAACTGTTTCCTCTGATTGTATTTTTATCCTGCTTCTCTTGCATAACAGCATATCTAAGTGCTGGGCCAGTGGGCCTTATGATCCCTTAGAAGAGCTTTGAAAGAAAATCCCCTGTAAGCTATCCTTCTCTGTCCCATATGTAAGCATCAGTCACACACTGGCTTTCTTATTGAGTTGCTAAAAGGGCTTTCCATGACTCTGCATATCCTTGTGTCAGCCCATACAGTGCAGTGACAGACAGTAGGTAGCATGTGTTGGATGTGTCTTTCTCTATGCTGTTTGTCTTCGTGTCTTACCTTGTCTCCAGGATGGGGTCTCATCACAGATACCCTATCATAGCCTTTCCTCAGGAATACCCACAGAGCATCCAGCTTGCCCTGAACAAAGACAGGCACAGTAAAGGGAAGAGAAAACATTACATAATAGACAAACAACATGATAATACCAATAATATTGACTGTGTGGTTGCATGTCAGTTGCTTTACTCTGCTGTGCTTTGTTTCTATACTGTATATGGTTTAGTATACAGGTCTGTTGATCAGTCGGACTGTCTGTCTGTCTGCCTGGTGTTCTTTGTCCATGGAAGGCTGTGTCCCTCGACATCATAATAGCCAAGGAGAAGGGTAGGTGTCTGTGTCTGTCTGTCTGGTGCTCTTTGTCCATGGAAAGCTGTGTCCCTCCACGTCATACCAGTCAGGGAGGAGGGTAGGTAGAGATAAAGGGGAAGGAATGTATTGGGTTGGGACTAGCACCAGCTCCCCTCTTCTCTGCAGATATCGTCTTCCCGAGGTCGGCTCAGTTCATGCCTGGTTCATATTACGGCTCATCCAGCTGACTGAGACGTTATGAAACAAACTTCCTGGAAATGTTGACGCTACAGGAACACTGCAACTAACTAAGACTTGTTTTGATCATAGACATTTTTTGGTGGGTAATGGAATTTAGAGTGCATATGATTGTATGTGAGTGGAAGGTACTGCAATTTTGTTCTTGTTGTTGCCACACTCAATTACAAGTAATTTGAACTTGTATGGTATACCATACATGTTTTTGATCTTTTCCATGGAGTGGAGAGTGCATATGATGCACTTGTATTTCGATAGGAAGGTACTGCAATTTTGTTCTTGTTATTCCACTACTCAACTAGAAATGGTACCTTTTATGGTATCCACCTCATGCAACCTGGCAAGGGGTGGGTGTATCCAATTTGTTGCTATTGTTTTTCAACTTCCTGCGCATTGACACCGTTGGTGATGGTAAATGTAAATGACATTCATCAAAAATGTTTCATGCACACAGAATTGGAAAAATATGTTAATTATCTGGTGAGGAAAATGATTGAAACATTTTAACAGCACTCAGAAGCTGATGAAGCGTTAGGAAAAGCCTATCCAGACATTCCTGACCTGCAAACCAATATTTCATTTCAGAATTGGTTAAAATTAGGTCTGGGTTTTGGTTAAGGTAAGAGTCCATTTTTTGATTTTGGTGAGTCTTTTTGGAGGTCAGCAGTGTCCTTATAAATGCTCTTAGCATTGTGGCACAAAAGACAGTCTTCATTAAATATTTCTGCATTGTTTCTGTAATTTGTCAATGTTATTCTGTGTCTAACAAGATGTCTTTTCAAGTGTTGCTCTTTGATTGAAAATGGAAATAGCCTTTATGGATAACGACTATTAGATACAGTGTAATTACGCTAGCTAGATAACAATCGATGTTGAGTCTATGGGAATGCTAATGTCGGCAACCTGCCACATGAGAATGTTTTTATTTTTTCAACCCAACAAAATTAAACTTAGAATTAACATATCGTTTAGATTCTCTGCACTTTTAATAATTTTGGCAAATATAACATGACAAAAAGTATGTGGACACCTGCTTGTTGAACATCTAATTTCAAAATCATGGGCATTAGTATGGAGTTGGTCCCCCCTTTGCAGCTATAACAGCCTTCACTCTTCTGGGAAGGCTAGATGTTAGAACAATGCTATGGAGACTTGCTTCCATTTAGCCACAAGATCATTAGTGAGGTTGGGCACTGACGTTAGCCTGGGTCTCAGTCGGAGTTCCAATTCATCCCAAAGGTGTTCGATGGGGTTGAGTTCAGGGAGCTGTGCAGGGCAGTCAAGTTCTTCCACACAGATCTCGACAAACCATTTCTGAATAGACCTCACTTTGTGCACAGGGGCATTGTCATGCTGAAACAGGAAATGGCCTTCCTCAGACTGTTGCCACAAAGTTGGAAGCACAGAATTGTCTAGATGCTGTAGACTTAATATTTCCCTTCACTGGAACTAAAGGGCCTAGCCCAAACCATGGAAAAACAGCCCCAGACTATTATTCATCCTCCACCAAACTTTATTGTTTGCACTATGCATTGTTGCAGGTAGCGTTCTCCTGGCATCCTCCAAATCCAGATTTGTCTGTCAGACTGCCAGATGGGAAAGCGTGATTGAACATTCCAGAGAATGCGTTTCCACTGCTCCAGAGTCCAATGGCTGCGAGCTTTACACTACTCCAGTCGACGCTTGGCATTGCGCATGGTGATCTTAGGCTTGTGTGCGGCTATTCGGCCATGGAAACCCATTTCATGAAGCTCCCAACAAACAGTAATTGTGCTGACATTGCTTTCAGAGGCAGTTTGAAACTCGGTAGCGAGTGTTGCAACCCGAGGACAGATGCTTGAGCACTCGGTGGTCCCATTCTGTGAGCTTGTGGCCTATCATTTTGCGGCTGAGCCGTTGTTGCTCCTAGACGTTTCCAGTTCACAGCACTTACACTTGACCGGGGCAGCTCTAGCAGGGCAGACATTTGACTAACTTGTTGGAAAGGTGGCTTCCCGAGGAAGTCACTGAGCTCTACTGAATTCTACTGCCGGTGTTTGGAGATTGCATGGCTGTGTGCGCGATTTTATATACCTGTCAGAAACGCGTGTGGCTGAAATAGCCAAATCCATTAATTTGAAGGGGTGCTCACATACTTTTGTACATATAGTGTATTTACCAACATCTCTTCCCTGTGTAACAACAGGCCGGAATGGGTCTTAAGTTGGAAAACAACCACATTTGATCAGGAACTGGGCGTGGTTACGTAACATAAAGTGAACAGTACCTTTATAGGGGAGTACCATTTCTGGGGACTGATGGGTTTATGCATGCCATTGTTGAGAGTGCGTGTTGGTGCCATGTCAAACTCCTGCTCTGGCATCTTGACGCGGGCATTCTTGGCTTTCTCTAGTTTGGCCCCCTCCTCAGTAGAACCCTTGTCGCCCCAGCGGACCTGAACAGGGACAGTCAATAACAGTCAGTGGCAGAGGAATGGTAATATTAATGAGCAGAGCTGAGCCGTAATTGGATGAAGGGCACAGCAGCCCGGGCACAACAGTCAGTGTATGTCTTTCTCACCTCCATTCTCTTGATGCCACCCACACCTCGGCCACCGTAGTATGAAGCATCCACAGTGGGCCACCTCTTCTTGGGATACCCGTCCTCGTCCTCATCCTTACAATAGTGAAAATAGTAAAAATAAAGAAAAACCCTTGAATGAGTAGGTGTGTCCAAACTATTGATTGGTACTCTGTAGCATGGCATCCTTGTGGTGTGTGTGACCATGGAGTATCCCTGTTAGAAACTGCAGCCGCATCTAAGAGCCTGAAAACAGTTACAGTATACAGTAACTAAACTTGATGTAAACTTGTAGCATGACTAAACTCCTCTCTCTACCTAAAGTGCTGGGGGCTGCTATCCAGTTTAATGGACAGAAAGTCAAAAACAACTCCATCCATCTGGAATAAGGTCAGACAATCTGCCCTGTCAGGTCCTGGCTGCATTGCCCCTCTCACCTACAGCTGCAGTCCAGTCACTCTCTTGGTTGGCGGTCCACATGCAGACAGTGTGTTCTTTGGCAAGAGAGCCAGGAGGCCAACCTCCCTTCATAAAAAAAATATGTTTTTATTATATATATATATATATATATATATATATATATATACAGTGGGGCAAAAAAGTATTTTGTCAGCCAACAATTGTGCAAGTTCTCCCACTTGATGAGACAGGCCAGTAATTTTCATCATAGGTACAAATCCAGAAAATCACATTGTAGGATTTTTAATGAATTTATTTGCAAATTATAGTGGAAAATACATATTTGGTCACCTACAAACAAGCAAGATTTCTGGCTCTCACAGACCTGTAACTTCTTCTTTAAGAGGCTCCCCTGTCCTCCACTCGTTACCTGTATTAATGGCACCTGTTTGAACTTGTTATCAGTATAAAATACACCTATCCTCAACCTCAAACAGTCACACTCCAAACTCCACTATGGCCAAGACCAAAGAGCTGTCAAAGGACACCAGAAACAAAATTGTAGACCTGCACCAGGCTGGGATGACTGAATCTGCAATAGGTAAGCAGCTTGGTTTGAAGAAATCAACTGTGGGAGCAATTATTAGGAAATGGAAGACATACAAGACCACTGATAATCTCCCTCGATCTGGGGCTCCACGCAAGATCTCACCCCGTGGGGTCAAAATGATCACAAGAACGGTGAGCAAAAATCCCAGAACCACACGGCGGGACCTAGTGAATGACCTGCAGAGAGCTGGGACCAAAGTAACAAAGCCTACCATCAGTAACACACTACGCCGACAGGGACACAAATCCTGCGGTGCCAGACGTGTCCCCATGCTTAAGCCAGTTCATGTCCAGGCCGGTCTGAAGTTTGCTAGAGAGCATTTGGATGATCCAGAAGAAGATTGGGAGAATGTCATATGGTCAGATGAAACCAAAATTGAACTTTTCGGTAAAAACTCAACTCGTCGTGTTTGGAGGACAAAGAATGCTGAGTTGCATCCAAAGAACACCATACCTACTGTGAAGAATGGGGGTGGAAACATCATGCTTTGGGGCTGTTTTTCTGCAAAGGGACCAGGATGACTGATCCGTGTAAAGGAAAGAATGAATGGGGCCATGTATCGTGAGATTTTGAGTGAAAACCTCCTTCCATCAGCAAGGGCATTGAAGATGAAACGTGGCTTGGTCTTTCAGCATGACAATGATCCCAAACACACCGCCCGGGCAACGAAGGAGTGGCTTCGTAGGAAGCATTTCAAGGTCTTGGAGTGGCCTAACCCGTCTCCAGATCTCAACCCCATAGAAAATATTTGGAGGGAGTTGAAAGTCCGTGTTGCTCAGCAACAGCCCCAAAACATCACTGCTCTAGAGGAGATCTGCATGGAGGAATACCAGCAACAGTGTATGCAAATCTTGTGAAGACTTACAGAAAATGTTTGACCTCTGTCATTGCCAACAAAGGGTATATAACAAATTATTGAGATAAACTTTTGTTATTGACCAAATACTTATTTTCCACCATTAATTGGCAATTAATTCATAAAAAATCCTACAATGTGATTTTCTGGATTTTTTTTCCTAATTTTGTCTGTCGTAGTTGAAGTGTTCCTATGATGAAAATTACAGGCCTCTCATCTTGTTAAGTGGGAGAACTTGCACAATTGGTGGCTTAATACTTTTTTGTCCCACTGTATATAAATCATATTTGCCATTTAGCATAATTTTTTTCCAAAGTGACTTAGTCATGCATGCATATATTTTGCGTACGGATGGTTCTGGAAATCGAATCCACTACCCTAACGTTGCAAGCGCCATTCTCTACTTACTGGGCTACAGAGGACTGAAATGGTGCTGTACAGATCAGGACCTTGGGTGATTGACTGACCTTGTGCTTTTTGTTTTTTACCAGTGTGATTTCTTTAGGTAAAGAAGGGAGTTTTGTTTGTGTGTGTGTGAGCGAGTGAGAGAGAAACCTCATTTAGCTTGACCATGGCTTTTTGTGTTGCCTCTGTATTATCTTCCATAACTACCCACTGGGCACACACGTCAATTCAACGTCTATTCCACGTTGGTTCAATGCAACTTCATTGTAATGACATGGAAACGACGTTGATTCAACCAGTGTGTGCCGAGTGGGTACCCTCCTCGGGTACCAGTCCCTATGCCCTGCTACATTTTGAAACCAACTCATGTTTTTCAGATTGACATCGATGCCTCAATTTTATTTTTATTTTTTTATTTTACCTTTATTTAACTAGGCAAGACAGTTAAGAACAAATTCTTGTTTTCAATGACGGCCTAGGAACAGTGGGTTAACTGCCCGTTCAGGGGCAGAACGACAGATTTGTACCTTGTCAGCTCAGGGATTTGAACTTGCAACCTTTCGGTTACTAGTCCAACACTCTAACCACTAGGCTCAATGTTTATTTTTCCATGCTGAACGTCTGCTTCTGTCGGGTTAAAATTGAAAATGACAGCTGTGAGTCAATAACTCTATCTAATCCCTATTATGCTCCTGCAGGTTCAGAGCCCTTTGAGGCAGAGACAGCTGGCTGTTTCAGAGCAGACAACAGGAGACAGAGAGAGACACAGAGAGCCTTATAACAGGGTATGATAGGGATGTTTCAACTCTGCAGGGTCTAGAAACAAAGTATATGAGACTACAAGATTTACTCACTGAGCTGTCCTCCAGTACCGGAGGTGGAGGCTCATGGATGATCTGCAAAGATGGAAAAAGAAACTGAATCATAATCATGAAAAAATATTTTTTTTCCATTGGCATACTGGCAGCGTCTCTGCTGGGGTACAGGAAATTAGTTTGAATTTGAGTGTTTGATAATGAGAGAATGGTTTGATGACAGAGTGTTATCTACAGTGCCTAGTGAAAGTCTACAGTACACACCCCTTGCACGGTCTTTACAGAGGTTTTATTTGCTGTATTGTCATGCAGAATTACTTTACAGCCTTACTGCAAACCTAATGGATGATTTGGAATGGATTTTTTAACATAGGCGTTCTTCTTTTCACTTTTTCATACAGGCCAGTAATGTGGAGTGAATGCAATGTTGTTGATCCTCTTTATTTTCAAGTATTGTGGCGGCAACATCATGTTATGTGCACGCTTGTCACCGGCAGGGACCGGGGAGTTTCTCAGGATAAAAAAAAAACATGAAAGGAGCAAAGCGCCAAATCAAATGTTATTGGTCACAACACATGGTTAGCAGATGCTTGTGCTTCTAGTTCCGACCATGCAGTAATATCTAGCAAGTAATCTAACAATTTCACAACAACTACCGTATTTATACACACAAGTGTAAACGAATGAATAAGAAAATGTACATAAATAAATATAAATATAAATATATGTATGAGCGACGGCTGAACGGCATAGGCAAGATGCAGTAGATGCTATAGAGTACAGTGTATACATATGAGATGAGTAATATAGGGTATGTAAACATTATATAAAGTGGCATTGTTTAAAGTGACTAGTGATACATTTATTACATCCAATTGTTAATTATTAAAGTGGCTAGAGATTTGAGTCAGTATGTTGGCAGCAGCCACTCAATGTTAGTGATGGCTGTTTAACAGTCTGATGGTCTTGAGATAGAAGCTGTTTTTCAGTCTCTCGGTCCCAGCTTTGATGCACCTGTACTGAACTCGCCTTCTGGATGATAGCAGGGTGAACACCCGTGGCTCGGGTGGTTGTTGTCCTTGATGATTTTTTTGGCCTTCCTGTGACATAAGGTGGTGTAGGTGTCTTGGAGGCCAGGTAGTTTGCCCCCAGTGATGCGTTGTGCAGACCTCACTACCCTCTGGAGAGCCTTACGGTCGTGGGCGGAGCAGTTGCCGTACCAGGTGGTGATACGGCCCGACAGGATGCTCTCGATTGTGCATCTGTAAAAGTTTGAGTGTTTTTGGTGACAAGCCAAATTTCTTTAGCCTCCTGAGGTTGAAGAGGTGATGTTGCGCCTTCTTCACCACACTGACCATTTGTTTGTCCGTGATGTGTATGCCGAGGAACTCCACTACAGTTCCGTCGATGTGGATAGGGGTGTGCTCCCTCTGCTGTTTCCTGAAGTCCACGATCATCTCCTTTGTTTTGTTGACGTTGAGTGTGAAGTTGTTTTCCTGACACCACACTCCGAGGGCCCTCACCTCCTCCCTGTAGGCCGTCTCGTCATTGTTGGTAATCAAGCCTATCACTGTAGTGTCGTCTGCAAACTTGATGATTGAGTTGGAGGCGTGCATGGCCACGCAATCATGGGTGAACAGGGAGTACAGGAGAGGGCTCAGAACGCACCCTTGTGGGGCCCCAGTGTTGAGGATCAGCGGGGTGGAGATGTTGTCCAGGACCCAGTTGCATAGGGCGGGGTCGAGACCCAGCGTCTCAAGCTTAATGACGAGTTTGGAGGGTACTATGGTGTTGAATGCTGAGCTGTAGTTGATGAACCACATTCTTACATAGGTATTCCTCTTGTCCAGATGGGTTAGGGGAGTGTGATTGCGATTGAGTTGTCTGTGGACTTATTGGGGCGGTAAGCAAATTGGAGTGGGTCTAGAGTGTCAGGTAGTGTGGAGGTGATATGATCCTTGACTATTCTCTCAAAGCACTTCATGATGACGGAAGTGAGTGCTACGGGGCAATAGTCGTTTAGCTCCGTTACCTTAGCTTTCTTGGGGACAGGAACAATGGTGTCCCTCTTGAAGCACGTGGGAACAGCAGACTGGGATAGGGATTGATTGAATATGTCCGTAAACACACCAGTCAGCTGGTCTGCGCCTGCTCTGAGGATGCGTCTAGGAATGCCGTCTGGGCCGGAAGCCTTGCGAGGGTTAACACGTTTAACTTCTCTGGAATATGTGGGACGGTAGCGTCGCACCTCGCCAACAGCCAGTGAAATAAAAATTCCTCAAACATACAAGTATTATACACCCTTTTAAATATAAACTTCTTGTAAATCCAGCCACAGTGTCCAATTTCAAATAGGCATTACGGCGAAAGCACACCAAACGATTGTTAGGTCAGCACCTCGTCACAGAAAACCATACAGACATTTTCCAGCCCAGGAGAGGGCTCACAAAAGTCAGGAATAGCGATTAAATTAATCACTAACCTTTGATGATTTTCATCAGATGGCACTCACAGGACTTCATGTTACACAATAAATGTGTGTTTTGTTCGATAAAGTTAAACTTTATGTCCAAAAACCTCATTTTAAATAGGTGTGTTATGTTCAGAAATGCATTGTCTCAAACAAACATCTGGTGAAAGTGCAGAGAGCCACATCAAATTATAGAAATACTCATAATAAACATTGATAAAAGATACAAGTGTTATGCATTGAATTATAGATCAACTTCTCCTTAATGCAACCGCTGTGTCAGATTTCAAAAAGGCTTTACGGCGAAAGCACACATTTTCCAAAGTAGGAGAGGTGTCATAAAAGTCAGAAATAGCGTAATAAATATTCACTTAAATCAAATCAAATCAAATTTTATTTGTCACATACACATGGTTAGCAGATGTTAATGCGAGTGTAGCGAAATGCTTGTGCTTCTAGTTCCGACAATGCAGTAATAACCAACAAGTAATCTAACTAACAATTCCAAAACTACTGTCTTGTACACAGTGTAAGGGGATAAAGAATATGTACATAAGGATATATGAATGAGTGATGGTGCAGAGCAGCATAGGCAAGATACAGTAGATGGTATCGAATACAGTATATACATACATGATGATCTTGATTGGAATGCACTCCCAGGAATCCCAGTTCCACAATAAATGTTTGTTTTGTTCAATAAAGTCCATCATTTATGTCTAATACCTCCTTTTTGGTTGCGTGTTTAGCCCAGTAATCCAAATGCTCAATGCGCGATCTCTTAGTTCAGACGAAAAGTCCAAAAAGTTATATTACAGTCCGTAGAAACATGTCAAACGGTGTATAGAATCAATCTTTAGGATGTTTTTATCATAAATCTTCAATAATGTTTCAACCGGACAATTATTTTGTCTTTAGAAATGAAAAGGAACGCAGCTACCTCTCACGGCCACGCGCATGATTTAGCTCATGGAATTCTGCCAGACACCTGACTCAAACAGCTCTTTTTCGCTCCCCCTTCATAGTAGAAGCCTGAAACAAGCTCCTAAAGACTGTTGACATCTAGTGGAAGCCTTAGGAAGTGCAATATGACCCCATATACACTGTATATTCGATAGGCAATGACTTCAAAAACTACAAACCTCAATTTCCCACTTCCGGGTTGGATATTTCCTCAGGTTTTTGCCTGCCATATGAGTTCTGTTATACTCACAGACATCATTCAAACAGTTTTAGAAACTTCAGTGTTTTCTATCAAAATCTACTAATTATATGCATATTCTAGCTTTTGGGCCTGAGTAGCAGGTAGTTTACCAAGCTACTCAATACTGCCCCCCAGTCCCAAAGAAGTTAAATGTTTTACTCACGTTGGCTGTGGTGAAGGAGAGTCTGCAGGTTTTGGTAGCGGGCCGTGTCGGTGGCACTGTATTGTCCTCAAAGCGAGCAAATAAGTTGTTTAGTTTGTCTGGGAGCGAGACATCAGTCTGCGACTGGGCTGGTTTTCTTTTTGTAGTCCGTGATTGCCTGTAGACCCTGCCACATTCCATTCATGTCTGAGCAGTTGAATTGCGACTCTACTTTGTGTCTATACTGACGCTTAGCTTGTTTGATTGCCTTGCGGAGGGAATAGCTACACTGTTTGTATTCGGTCATGTTTCCGGGCGCCTTGCCTCTGTGCTTTCAGTTTTGCGTGAATGCTGCCATCAATCCACTGTTTCTGGTTGGGGAAGGTTTTAATAGTCGCTGTTGGTACAACATCACCGATGCACTTGCTAATAAACTTGCTCACCGAATCAGCATATACATCAATGTTGTTGTTCGACGCTATCCGGAACATATCCCAGTCCATGTGATCGAAGCAATCTTGAAGCGTGGAATCAGATTGGTCGGACCAGCGTTGAACAGACCTAAACACGGGTGTTTCCTGTTTTAGTTTCTATCTATAGGCTGGGAGCAACAAAATGGAGTCATGGTCAGATTTGCCGAAAGGAGGGCGAGGGAGGGCTTTGTATGCGTCGCGGATGTTAGAGTAACAATGATCCAGATCCAGGTTAAATGTTAGAGGAAAACCCGCCGTAGTATTCTGAGAACCTAACCCCGGGATAGTTTTATTTTACAGCGAGACAATTACACGCATTTTAATGCCAAAGACACACCAGACTGGCTTTCCGAGGTGGTGAGTGTTCCTGAATGGACCAGTCTCAGTCCTGACTTAAATCTGCTTGAAAATCAGAGACATGTTTTGAATATTGCTGTCCTACAATTATGCCCAACCAAATTTACTGAACTTGAGCAATTTTTACAAAAACAAGAGATATACAATGAGTATGCAAAACATTAAGAACTGAAAGCTATGATCCCTTATTGATCTCACTTGTTAAATCCACTTCAGTCAGTGTAGGTGAAGGGGAAGAGACCGGTTAAATAAGGATTTTTAGTCTTGAGGCAATTGATGCATGACTTGTGTATGTGTGCCATTCAGATGGTGAATGGGCAAGACAAAATATTTAAGTGCCTTTTGAACAGGATATGGTAGTAGGTGCCAGGCACACAGGTTTGTGTCAAGAACTGTAAGGTTTCTGAGTTTTTCACGCAGTTTCCCATGCTTATCAAGAGTGGTCCACCACCCAAAGGACATCCAGCCAACTTGACACAACTGTGGGAAGCATTGGAGTCAATATGGGCCAGCATCCCTGTCGAATGCTTTTGCCCCGATGAATTGAGGCTTTTTTTGAGGGCGAAAGGGGGGTTGCAACTCAATATTAGGAAGGTGGTACTAACGTTTGGTATGCTCAGTGTATGTTGTCCTAAGAGATGTGCAAAGTTTGTAGAATCTTATTCAAAATTATACACAGCTGTAATGGATGCCAGTATTAACTCTGGGGTGTGAAAAAATATAAAATTGAATCCCTTTTTAGATGTAATTTTAAAGCTGCAAAACATGAAGAATGTGCAAGGGGTGTGTAGACTTTCACTAGCGACTATATTCATTTTTTGTATGTTTGTACTGTAGATGAAACACAATCTCATGAACAAACACTGCTGTGTACTGCAATATCCTAATGCACACGCACTTCACGAAATGATTACAAAAAGTATCTCCTCATGGACTTTCGTTGGGACAAGATGGCTGACATACCACTGTGCAGCAGAGAGGCCAGAACCACCAGAGCAGAGCCAGCGTCAGGAGGAGCAGCAGGATGAGCAGAGCTATGGCCAAAAATGTCCCGTCAGACTGGGGGAGGCCGAGAGAGGAAATAAGGTCAGAACCTGGTGTACGTAAACTAATATCTGTGCTTGAACACAAGCTATATTACCCCCCAGGAATAGACATGGAAGAGTACAGTACTAAAATGAGCCAAACAATTAGAAGCACAACACTGTGTAGAGAAGTGGTGAGGGGTTGATACTTACACAGCTGACAGAGGTGATGGTGACAGAACTAGATATGAAACTCAGGCCATTGTTCATACTGACGTGGAGGGTAGCTGCCCTGAGGGAGGTGAGAGGAAGGTGAGGGGTGAGGTGACTGCACTGCTTATATATTTTGCTCTAATATCCTTCAACACATCTCTGTTTTAATTTCAGCTTTTCTGAGAAAATACAGTTAAAGTCAGAAGTTTACATACACCTTTGCCAAATACATTTAAACTCAGTTTTTCACAATTCCTGTCATTTAATCATAGAAAAAAATCCCTGTCTAAGGTCAGTTAGGATCGGCACTTTATTTTAAGAATGTGAAATGTCAGAATAATATTAGAGAGAATTATTTATTTCACCTTATATTTCTTTCATCACATTCCCAGTGGGTCAGAAATTTACATACACTCAATTAGTATTTGGTAGCATTGCCTTTAAATTTAAAGACTTACAGAAAACGTTTGACCTCTGTCATTGCCAACAAAGGGTATATAACAAAGTATTGAGATAAACTTTTGTTATTGACCAAATACTTATTTTCCACCATAATTTGCAAATAAATTCATTAAAAATTAAATTTTTTCTCATTTTGTCTGTCATTGTTGAAGTGTACCTATGATGACAATTACAGGCCTCTCGCATCTTTTTAAGTGGGAGAACTTGCACAATTGGTGGATGACTAAATACTTTTTTGCCACACTGTATGTTTATCTTAGCGTTTCATGAGTAGGGTTTGGCATGCATCAACTAAAGCAGTGAGGATGTGAGAGTTAAACAGTCACTTACGTCCCCTCCTCCTCCAATACTGGAGCTGGACACAGCAGGTAGGTGTCTCTCACGACCAATGGTCTTTTCACTATGAGATTATAGAAGAGAATGCATTGTATTATGTGTGTATATGAATACCTCATACTGTGGATAATGTGCCTCATTATAAATCCCATGCAGTAGCTACTTATCCAGCTAGAGGTGCATGGAAATGAAATCTAAAATAAAATCAACAAAATACAGTTAAGTAGCTAATTCATTACCAAACTGCTATTAATTTAACTATTTATCTTAGTTAAAGTATCATAGTTTCAAAGAGTTGTAGATCAAAGAGTGCTTCAAAGACTATAGTTGAAATTGAAATACTTTGAGACAAGTTGTGAAAATTCCTTTCTTTTTTGTTGTCTTTGTGGCCCTTTACTTGTGGAAAATGAAGCAACTGAAATCGTTCAGAGTGAGTGTGGTTTATTTACCCTGGCCGAGAGAACGTCCAGTGTGTGCATATGGCACATAAGATCCACATTCCTTCTGTACATCTGAGAAGCCTTAAGTATTCAACCAGATGAATTAAAGTGAGGACGTGTGTGCGTGCGTGCGTAGGGGAGTGAGGAAAGACAGACCAGAACTCATTAGGATTTGTAATAACAGTGGGCATGCTATAACCCCCTCTTGCTTGTGGCTAAATCAAACGTAGCATTTCGCATAATGCCTCAGGAAAGAATGTAGAAATGTTTCTTCAGTGTAAAGAATTGGACTACTCTACTGAATATTGCTTGTCAAAGGATATTATTGCAAGTCCCTTATCCATAGAACTTTTGGAGATTCTAGATGAAATAAACCCTTGCCCTTAAAGCTTCAGAGAGCCTTCTACCTAGCTTATCAGAGACACTGAGGCTACAGCAGATGTGCTAGATCAGTTTTGGATGAGTGAACGGAACAAAGAAACCTAATTAAATCTCCAACTCAGATCTGTGCACTGCTGCCGACTCCATTGGTGTGGAATTTGCAACCAGACAGTGGTTTGCAACTTTTGAGCGAGGGTAATCTCTTGCATCAAAATATTTGTAGTCCTTTCTTGGTCCAATGTTCTGTCATGTGTAGGGCACCATACTACTGTTCTACATTGGCTCAATTCAATGGTTAGGTAAGGAACAGAAGACAGGCAGAAATTGTCTTGAGAACCCAACTGGTGCCTGTTTGATCCAATGAGCTTTCTTTCAGGCTCATTCCTTTAGGTTCTTTCGTTCAGGATGTTTGAAATCCTTCTCTTTTGTATTTGCCTGTTTCATAATCACAGTTGATAACAGCCAACTCACTGTGACATTGCTGAAACATATCTCTTTCCAAGCCTCATTAGAAATTAGAAATCCAGATCAAATCAGGGGTGTTACTGATGGGATTCATTAAGGTTAATGGTCGGTAAATTGTAGATACCGTAACTTCCACTTACTCAAAGTGAGAGTGTCGTTGATGCGGAAGCTACAAAGGACCTTCCCCACCTCGCGGGCATGTGAGAAACCATTTCCTTTCACTACCACCTGGAAGGACTCTAAGGAGGGATGAAAGGGAGAGAACAATCATCAATGCCATGTGTTCACCTTGATAATCATAAGTAAAGTGGTATTACAGTTGTTAATGATATTTTCAAATCCTTATTTCCTGAGGCCAAAAGCTTCCCAATTATCCATAATGATACATCCCACTGGGCACACCATGTCATTTCAACGTGAATAATTGGGTAATATTTGGTAGAGGCATTGATCAATGAGATTCCAAACTATTTTCATCCACACAAATTTTTTTAAATGTTTATTCCCAACGTGTTATCACTATGCCTTCAACCATCTAAAAGCACAATTCAATTCCAATGGAAAATCCATATCTGATTTCTGGTTTAGTTGTCACCTAAATGTGTTATCAATGCGCTTTCAACCATTTAAAAGCACAACAACATTTAAATGGGAATTCAATGTCAGATATTTTGTTTATTTATACAACAACTTAATGTGTTATCAATGTGCGTCATCTAATAGCACAACCAAATGACCTGGATTGCAATTGAAATTGCATTAAACTACATGGTGCAAGTGATCAATGCCATATGAGATTATGTTCAGATAACTGTAGCAATTGTGAAGATTTCCACAGAACTGCGACCCTGAACATGCACGAGTTCTGTGATTACATAAGAAGACATTTTACAGGAACCTCAATGTGCATGGATGTGTTACACATTTTAAGTTTGAATAAATACTGTTACATTAGTTTGTACGATAGCCTTAACATTAAGCTATTTACTCTTACAAAAGTAATATCGAATTGTGTTTGGTTGACAATGCAACCAAATATAAAAATTTAAAGGAGATGTATCTATTACTTGGATAGTTCAATCTGAGCCACTGGCTTAATCTGCTTATTTTATTTTTTAAACTTTTATGAGCTTGAAACCCTAGATGTATATGTCTATTTTTAGAATGTAAACAATAGCTGTTGATGACTTCCCAAATGCTATATACTGTAGGCCTAAATATGGTTACATATAATTTTCTCTGTTGAACCTACCCTTTGGAATGACATAGATAGCAACAGTGAATCTATTAAGTGGAGACTTCTCAACAATCATTCTCATGATAACACATGGTTATAGTCAAATATCAACGCGAAGCAAGGCTGGGTTTGGTTAAAGCCCTGGATGGGAGACTGAAGGGATAGCTATAGATACAGCGCATTTGGAAGGTATTCAGACCACTTGACTCTTTCCCA
Source organism: Oncorhynchus mykiss (assembly GCF_013265735.2). Classification (NCBI taxonomy): domain Eukaryota; kingdom Metazoa; phylum Chordata; class Actinopteri; order Salmoniformes; family Salmonidae; genus Oncorhynchus; species Oncorhynchus mykiss. Next base: position 22,380,154 of record NC_048576.1, read on the forward strand.
CATTTTGTTACGTTACAGCCTTATTCTAAAATGGAGGAAATAGTTTGTTTTCCTCATCAATCTGAACACAATACCCCATAATGACAAAGCAAAAACAGTATTTTTTTTCTTTCTTCAAATTAGTAAAAATAAAAACTGAAATATCACATTTACATAAGTATTCAGACCCTTTACTCAGTACTTTGTTGAAGCACCTTTGGCAGCGATTACAGGCTCAAGTCAAATGTTATTTGTCACATGCGCGGAATACAACAGGTAGACCTTACAGTGAAGTGCTTACTTACGAGCCCATAATTCACCAACAATGCAGTTTTAAGAAAAAAAAATGTTAAAAATAAAACTAACAAATAATGAAGAGCAGCAGTAAAACAACAATAGCGAGGCTACATACAATGGATACCGGTACAGAGTCATTGTGCGGAGGCACCGGTTAGTCGAGGTAATTGAGGTATTATATACATGTACTGTAGGTAGAGTTATTTAAGTGACTTATGCAGAGATAATAACAGAGAGTAGCAGCAGCGTAAAAGAGTGAAGAGGTGGTGCAGGGGGGGGGTCAATGCAAATAGTCTGGGTAGCCATTTGATTAGATGTTCAGGAGTCTTATGGCTTGTGAATAGAAGCTGTTTAGAAGCCTCTTGGACCTAGACTTGGTGCTCCGTTTACCGCTTGCCGTGTGGTAGCAGGGAGAACAGTCTATGACTAGGGTGGCTGGAGTCTTTGACAATTTTTAGGGCCTTCCTCTGACACTGCCTGGTATAGAGGAAGGATTGCAGGAAGGATTGCAGGAAGCTTGGCTCCAGTGATGTACTGGGCCGTACGCACTACCCTCTATAGTGCCTTGCGGTCGGAGGCTGAACAGTTGCCATACCAGGAAGTGATGCAACCAGTCAGGATGCTCTCGATGGTGCAGCTGTAGAGCCTTTTGAGGATGTGGCAGATGTGTTGTTACCTACCCTTACCATCTGGGGGCGGCCCGTCAGGAAGTCCAGGATCCAGTTGCAGAGGGAGGTGTTTAGTCCCAGGGTCCTTAGCTTAGTGATGAGCTTTGAGGGCACTATGGTGTTGAACACTGAGCTGTAGTCAATTAATAGCATTCTCACATAGGTGTTCCTTTTGTCCAGGTGTGAAAGGGCAGTGTGGAGTGCAATCGTGATTGCATCATCTGTGGATCTGTTGGGGCGGTATACTTGAAACATGTTGGGATTACAGTCTCAGACAGGGACAGGTTGAAAATATCTGTGAAGACAATTGCCAGTTGGTCAGCGCATGCTCGGAGTACACGTCCTGGCAATCCGTATGGCCCTGCGGCCTTGTGAATGTTGACCTGTTTAAAGGTCTTACTCACATTGGCTGCGGAGAGCGTGATCACACAGTCGTCCGGAGCAGTTGATGCTCTCATGCATGCTTCAGTGTTACTAGCCTCGAAGCGAGCATAGAAGTAATTTAGCTTGTCTGGTATGCTTGTGTCACTGGGCAGCTCTCGGCTGTGCTTCCCTTTGTAGTCTGTAATAATTTGCAAGCCCTGCCACATCTGACGTGCGTCGGAGCCGGCGTAGTACGATTCAATCTTAGCCCTGTATTGATGCTTTGCTTGTTTGATGGTTCGTCGCAGGGAATAGCAAGATTTCTTATTAGCTTCTGGGTTAGAGTCCCACTCCTTGAAAGCAGCTGCTCTACCCTTTAGCTCAGTGCAGACGTTGCCTGTAATCCATGGCTTCTGGTTGGGGTATGTACGTACAGTTACTGTGGGGACGAAGTCATCGGTGCACTTATTGATGAAGCCAGTGACTGATGTGGTGTACTCTTCAATGCCATCGGAAGAATCCCGGAACATATTCCAGTCTGTGCTAGCAAAACAGTCCTGCAGCTTAGCATCTGCTTCATCTGACCACTTTTTTATTGACAGAGTCACTGGTGGTTCCTGCTTTCATTTTTGCTTGTAAGCAGGAGTCAGGAGGATAGATTTCTGGTTAGATTTGCCAAATGGAGGGTGAGGGAGAGCTTTATATGCGTCTCTGTGTGTGGAGTAAAGGTGGTCTAGAGTCTTTTTCCCTCTTGTTGCACATTTAACATGCTGGTAGAAATTTGGTAAAACGGATTTAAGTTTCCCTGCATTAAAGTCCCAAGGCACTAGGAGCGCCGCCTCTGGATGAGCGTTTTCCTGTTTGCTGATGTCGGTATACAGCTCATTGAGCGCGGTCTTAGTGTCAGTATCAGTCTGTGGTGGTATATAGACAGCTATGAAAAATACAGATGAAAACTCTCTATGTAGAAAGTGTGGTCTACAGCATATCATGAAATACTCTACCTCAGGTGAGCAAAACCTTAAGACTTCCTTATATATCGTGTACCAGCTGTTGTTTACAAATATACATAGACTGTCTCCCCTTGTCTTACCAGAGGCTGCTGTTCTATCCTGCGATACAGTGTATAACCCGCCAGCTGTTTGTTATTCATGTCGTCGTTCAGCCACGACTCGGTGAAACAGAAGACATTACGGTTTTTAATGTCCCGTTGGTAGGATATACGTGCTTTTAGTTTGTCCAATTTATTATCCAGCGATTGTACGTTGGCCAATAGTAGGGATGGCAACAGCAGATTAGCCACTCGTCGGCGGTTCCTCACAAGGCACCCGATCTCCTTCCACGATATCCTTTCAATCTGTTTCTTTTGTGAATGACAGGGATGAGGGCCTATTCGGGTGTCTGGGGTAAATCCCTCTCGTCCGACTCATTAATTAAAGATTAATTCTTCGTCCAGTTCAAGGTGAGTAATCACTGTTCTGATTTCCAGAAGAGACTGTAGCAGCAGCAGCATTATGTACAAAATAAGTGACAAACAATATGAAAAAACTAACAAAATAGCACTGTTGGTTATCAGCCATCTTCTCCAGCGCCAAAGTCTTATTGGGTATGAAGCTACAAGCTTGGCACACCTGTATTTGGGGAGTTTCTCCCATTCTTCTCTGCAGATCCTCTCATTCTTTTCGGCAGAGCCTCTCAAGCTCTGTCAGGTTAGATGGCGAGTGTCGCTGCACAGATATTTTCAGGTCTCTCCAGAGATGTTTGATCGGGTTCAATTAGCCTTTTGAAATGACAAACTTAGATTAGCTAACACAATGTGCCATTGGTACACAGGAGTGATGGTTGCTGATAATGGGCCTCTGTACGCCTATGTAGATATTCCATAAAAAATGTGCCATTTCCAACTACAAAGTAATCTACAACATTAACAATGTCTACACTGTATTTCTGATCAATTTGATGTTATTTTAATGGACAAAAAATGCTTTTCTTTCAATAAAACAAGGACATTTCTAAGTGACCCCAAACTTTTGAACGGTAGTGTATTTTTTTAATCAATTTTAGAATAAGGCTGTAACGTAACAAAGTGGAATAAGTCAAGAGGTCGGAATGCTTTCCAAATGCACAGTTGATCAACTCTCCAGTAGGAGGGGCTGCCCAGCCTATAGTTTTTTTCTCATCAAGAATATTACGTTGAAGATCTGATGTTGTTTCCAAGGTACAAATTCAACATATTTTATACAGGGTTTGTCTATGTTTAAAATGGGTTATTCTGGAACTCCAACAGAGGAGCTATTACACCACTCACCTCCTGCACAGATACTAGAGGGCTCTGCTGCCAAGATCTCGATGCATGATCTCTTCAGGATCTGAGTGAAGGGAGAATCGCAAGAGAGAGAGAAACAGGAAGAGGGAGAGGATGAGAAGGAGAAGGCGATGGTTAATGGTGAAGGCGGGAAGCAGCACTACTGGAAACGTAAATCTGTTAGAGTTAGAGCTGTTGAGGCCTCCTGAGTGGTGCAGCGGTCTAAAGCACTGCATCGCAGTGCTTGAGGTGTCACTACAGACCCTGGTTCGATCCCAGGCTGTGTCACAACTGGCCGTGACCGGGAGTCCCATAGGGCGGCGCACAATTGGCCCAGCGTCGTCCGGGTTAGTGGAGAGTTTGACTTGGGGCCTTTACTTGGCTCATCGCGCTCTAGTGACTCCTTGTTGCGGGCCGGGTGCCTGCAGGCTGACCTCAGTTGTCAGTTGAACAGTGGCTTCAGGGTTATGCGGGTGGGTGTTAAGAAGCGCGGTTTGGTGGGTCATGTTTCGGAGGGCGCATGACTCGACCTTCGCCTCTCCCGAGCTCGTTGGGGAGTTGCAGCGATGAGACAAGATCGTAATTGGATATGACAAAAAAAAAATAACTTAAAAGACAAACACAAAAAGAGTTAGAGCTGTTGAAAGTATTTAAATCTTATACCATGGTATACTTTCAACAGTGTTGAAAACATACCTTACAATAGTGAACAGGTGTTTGCATCATTCTACCAACCACAACAACATTGCCCTTACTGAATCAATGACTCCTTGCAGTGCCTCAAAGCCATCATTCACAGGGAAGACATGGTCCTTACTGTCGGCTATTGTCCAAAGCTAGGGAGTGAGGAGAATTCTAATTCAATAACAGTGTAATAACAATAATAATCCCCTGCTCACAACAGAAACATGTGAACGTGGCTCACCTGGGTTTCATTGAAGTCTTTTACTCCCACGCAGTAGACTGAGGCGCCCAGTTGACGCGACCGGCTGGCCTAGTTTTCAAAAGGGTCACACAAATAGACATGAAAGTTATTTCATAACTCTATATTGACCAAAGTAGAGAGAACTTCATGTTGGTGTTAAATATATAGAAAACCAATACAACACAGTGTATAAAGATGTCTCCATAAAGGCATGTACAACAGATTTGGGGGTTTTCTCCAGCCATCTCAGTTTGTGCAGGTATTTAGTCTTGAGTCATGACTGACACATGGAGACAATGTTATCCAAGTTTTCTCCAAAGCAGAGTTTGCTGTCTATAATGGTGCAGGCATTTTTGTAGCAGTCCACTTGATCGATTGCTTTGGTTAAATCGTGTGCTTTCATGGCCATAACCAGAGTCTGAGTTTTGGTGAGGTCCACGGACAGGGTGAATTTTAAGAAAGCTGGAGCTCATTTACTGAATGTATATAGAATGTATATACAGTTTAAAAACTATACAATGACTCCAGCCATTATCACCTGGCTGCGGTAGGTTCATTCACCTTAGTCGATCTACAAACACATAGCCTATTAGCTATACAATTAGCCGCTACACATTATCTCAGCACCAGGATTAAAAACTATAATGTAATAAGTACAGAGGGATCTGTTAGCAGAAAAAATATTTTATTAACAAAAAGTAAACAAATTAGATTTGATAGCTGGCCAGATAGCTGGCTAGACAAATTTACCAATGTATTTGATTTACTGACATGGGCTAAGTGAGTGACTGTCAGTAACATGGTTTCCATCCAACCTTTTTATGTGTGTAAAGTACATGTCGGATAAAAAACTGTCATTACAGGCCTGATGGAAACACTACATTTTTCTGTAAACTTTTCAAATGTCGACAAAAGAAAATACGCTAGACAAGGTGGGATCTTTCTGTGCCGGTCAAATGTATTATGCGAAAAATGTTGGTGGAAACGCCTTTTATGCGCAAATGTTGATATAATAGCCATCATATCGAAATAAACTTGGAGTCATGCGATGACATGTTGTGTGGTCTTTCCACTACGACTCATCGTGAAAGCTAGAGTGCATGTGCCAATACCAGAGTGTGCACACTCACTATATAACACTACATTTTTTCGTGAAAAAAACATCAGTAGAGTTGAAAAATGCAATGGAAACACATTTTACTTTGGGAATGGGAATTGAATGGCAAAATATATATTTTATGCGCATTATGTCATCATGCGCATGGTTTTATCTGCAACAAATCAATTTGATGGAAATACCTCTGGTGACAAATGCTCAGATTGTTTTTATGCCAAATGAATCGAAACCTAGCTAGTGAGTGACAACTATGTTTCGAAATTGCACCTTGTGTATTCTACTACTCTAACTCTCAACAGTAAATTGAGACCCCAACTGAGTTCCTAAAAAGAAAAAGAAAGGTTTTTGTTTGTTGAAATTCGAAAAACCTCTGTGTCCTCATGTAGTTACAGTGCTTTGGGTGATCTTCCACAGCCCATGATGACTTATTGGGTCTTGGTGAGTTTAAGTAAACTTCTCAAGTCTAGGAAGTTCTGCACAAAATTAGCATCAGCCAATATATGGACATCCAGTTATTGAAAGGCTTGAGTTTAGGTTCTTTACATTTCACTAGACACCTGCTCGTATAACATTTCATTCCAAAATCATGGGCATTAATATGGAGTTAATCCCTCCTTTGCTGCTGTAACAGCCTCCACTCTTATGGGAAGGCTTTCCACTACATCTTGGAACATTACTGCGGGGACTTGCTTCCATTCAGCCACAAGAGTATTAGTGAGGTCGGGCACTGGTGTTGGGCGATTAGGCTTAAATTCAATTCATCTTAAAGGTGTTTGATGGGGTTGAGGTCAGGGTTCTGTGCAGACCAGTCAAGTTCTTCCACACCAATTTCGACAAACCATTTCTGTATGGACCTCTCTTTGTGCACAGGGGCATTGTTATGCTGAAACAGGAAAGGGCCTTCCCCAAACTGTTGCCACAAAGTTGGACAGCACAGAATTGTCTAGAATGTAATTGCATGCTGTTGCGTTAAGAATTCCCTTCACTGGACCTAAGGGGCCTATCCCAAACTATGAAAACGGCCCCAGACCATTATTCCTCCTCCATCAAACTTTACAGTTGGCACTACTGTATGCATTGGACAGGTAGCATTTTCCTGGTATCCGCCAAACCCAGATTCGTCCGTCGGACTGCCGGATGGGGAAGCGTTATTCATCACCCCAGAGAAAGCATTTCCACTGCTCCAGAGTCCAATGGCGGCAAGCTTTACACCACTCCAGCCGATGCTTGGCATTGCGCATGGTGATCTTAGGCTTGTGTGTGGCTGCTCGGCCATGGAAACCCATTTCATGAAGCTCCCGACGAACAGGTTTTGCAAAAACGTTGCTTCCAGAGGCAGTTTGGAACTCTGTAGTGAGTGTTGCAACCAAGAACAAACAATTTTTTACTTGCTATGCGCTTCAGCACTCGGCGGTCCCGTTCTGTGAGCTTGTGCGGCCTACCACTTCGCAGCTGAGCTGTTGTTGATCTTAGACATGTCCACTTCACAATAACAGCACTTACAGTTGACTGGGGAAGCTCTAGCAGGGCAGACATTTTACGAACTGACTTGTTGGAAAGGTGGAATCCTTTGACAGTGCCATGTTGAAAGTCACTGAGCTCTTCAGTAAGGCCATTCTACTGCCAATTTTTGTCTATGGAGATTGCATGGCTGTGTGCTCCATTTAATACACCTGTCAGTTATGAGTGTGACTGAAATAGCCGAATCCACTAATTTGAAGGGGTGTCCACATACTTTTGTGTATATATAGTGTATTATCAGAAACAGAGTTTCTAATAATGATAATTGCAGATTATGACAGGCAGCAGAGTACTGAGAACCCGCTCTTCCAGGACTGGAATATCCTGTGGAATGTGGTTAGCTTTTTGAACTCTCCTCACTCTGTGAGTGTAGAGATACCGTAGACATTGCCAATAGATCATCCATTACTGTAGGTCTAAAACCAATATTTATCTCACCTCTCTCTCTGCCAGATCAAACTGATTCTCCCTCAGTTCGCCATCTGTCAAGGCAATGATGACACTGGCCGTACGGAAACCTGATGGACCAGGACAAATTACTTACAAGACAATAGAGCAGAACAAAATCTCCTCAGAACACAGACTGTACTGTCTATCTGTCTCTGAGAAGGTGAAGATAATAATTGGATAATTCATTCTATTACCTCTGATACCATAAATTGGGTTCAATGGGTTTTAATGTGTACTGTTTTGTGTCTGCTTATGACATAAAGAGAGCCAGAGTTCTACCCAAATGATTTATTCCAAGTGCAAAAAAACAAGAATAATCTACTCACTGTCACCAGCATAGTAGATTTGTTCACTGGCCTGGAGGAGCAGATAGAAGCAGAATGTTTAGAAGGATACAGTGGGGCAAAAAAGTATTTAGTCAGCCACCAATTGTGCAAGTTCTCCCACTTAAAAAGATGAGAGAGGCCTGTACTTTTCATCACAGGTACACTTCAACTATGACAGACAAAATTTGAAAAAAATCCAGAAAATCACATTGTAGGATTTTTTTAGGAATTTATTTGCAAATTATGGTAGAAAATAAGTATTTGGTCACCTACAAACAAGCAATATTTCTGGCTCTCACAGACCTGTAACTTCTTCTTTAAGAAGCTCCTCTGTCCTCCACTTGCTATCTGTATTAATGGCACCTGTTTGAACTTGTTATCAGTATAAAAGACACCTGTCCACAACCTCAAACAGTCACACTCCAAACTCCACTATGGCCAAGACCAAAGAGCTGGACACCAGAAACAAAATTGTAGACCTGCACCAGGCTGGGAAGACTGAATCTGCAATAGGTAAGCAGCTTAGTTTAAATAAATCAACTGTGGGAGCAATTATTAGAAAATAGAAGACATACAAGATCACTGATAATCTCCCTCGATCTGGGGCTCCATGCAAGATCTCAACCCCGTAGAGTCAAAATGATCACAAGAACGGTGAGCAAAAATCCCAGAACCACACGGGGGGACCTAGTGAATGACCTGCAGAGAGCTGGGACCAAAGTAACAAAGCCTACCATCAGCAAGGGCATTGAAGATGAAACGTGGCTGGGTCTTTCAGCATGACAATGATCACAAACACACTGCCCGGGCAATGAAGGAGTGGCTTCATAAGAAGCATTTCAAGGTCCTGGAGTGGCCTAGCCAGTCTCCAGATCTCAACCCCGTAGAAAATCTTTGGAGGGAGTTGAAAGTCCGTGTTGCCCAGCAACAGCCTCAAAACATCACTGCTCTAGAGGAGATCTGCATGAAGGAATGGGCCAAAATACCAGCAACAGTGTGTGAAAACCTTGTGAAGACTTACAGAAAACGTTTGACCTCTGTCATTGCCATCAAAGGGTATATAACAAAGTATTGAGATAAACTTTTGTTATTGACCAAATACTTATTTTCCACCATCATTTGCAAATAAATTCATTAAAAATCCTACAATGTGATTTTTTCTCATTTTGTCTGTCATAGTTGAAGTGTACCTATGATGAAAATTATAGGCCTCTCATCTTTTTAAGTGGGAGAACTTGCACAATTGGTGGCTAACTAAATACTTATTTGCCCCACTGTACTTTATTGACCAATATGAGACAGCAATTTGTCTTCTGCTTTTACCCATAGATAGATAAGGTTATGTGAAAATAAAAATAGATTTTTGACATTTTTGCAGAAGGACATCTCCAATCCATTACTCACCCTTTGGAATCCTTTGTGCATAAAAGTGTCTCCCCCGGGATGCACCATGCGGAGCTCTTCCAGGCCTGCCCGAATCTGCTCCCTGCTCACACCCAACCACAATATACCATTGGTACCGTCAGTGTATCGTGTGGGCAGTACCCCCGAAATAGAAGGATTGACACACAGTACCCTCCACAAAACGATTGACCAATGCGTAAAATGGGCAGATCATTAAAAGTGTTGTATTATGAGGGGATTATGTCTTGCCTGTCTTCTGTTAGTTTCATCAGGATCCGTCCCTCTGTAGAAAATACAATGAAGGACATCCGCAGCTGAGGGCTAAAGAAATACTTGAGTAAATAAGGGACACAACGTATATTGAAAGCAGGTGCTTCCACATAGTTGTGGTTCCTAAGTTAATTAAGTAATGAACATCCCATCATGCTTAGGGTCATGTATAAAAATGCTGGGCAGGTCGTTATTTTGGATACAATGGCTACTGGTTTGATGAGCTTGAAAGTGACGTAAACCATATGCCATGGCCGTCTCAGTCACCAGATCACAACCCAATTGAAAGCTTATGGGAGATTCTGGAATGGCGCCTAAGACGGCGTTTTCCACCACCGTCAACAAAACACCAAATGATGGAGTTTCTCCAATAGAGTTCCAGACACTTGTAGAATCTATGTCAAGGTGCAATGAAGCTGTTCTGGCTTGTTATGGCCCAAAGCCCTATTAAGACATTTTATGTTGGTGTTTCCTTTATTTTGCCAGTTACATGTAGATGGGAGGGTATTTCCACAGTTGACACACATACATAATCTCTTTATGTATGTTGCTGTCTTGTCCAAATACTTTGTGCAAAAACATGTCTATTTATATCCTTACTGGAATTGATACATCCTTACTGGCCAGTATACAGTGCCTTGCGAAAGTATTCGGCCCCCTTGAACTTTGCGACCTTTTGCCACATTTCAGGCTTCAAACATAAAGATATAAAACTGTATTTTTTGTGACGAATCAACAACAAGTGGGACACAATCATGAAGTGGAACAACATTTATTGGATATTCCAAACTTTTTTAACAAATCAAAAACTGAAAAATTGGGCGTGCAAAATTATTCAGCCCCTTAAGTGAATACTTTGTAGCGCCACCTTTTGCTGCGATTACAGCTGTAAGTCGCTTGGGGTATGTCTCTATCAGTTTTGCACATCGAGAGACTGAATTTTTTTCCCATTCCTCCTTGCAAAACAGCTCGAGCTCAGTGAGGTTGGATGGAGAGCATTTGTGAACAGCAGTTTTCAGTTCTTTCCACAGATTCTCGATTGGATTCAGGTCTGGACTTTGACTTGGCCATTCTAACACCTGGATATGTTTATATTTGAACCATTCCATTGTAGATTTTGCTTTATGTTTTGGATCATTTTCTTGTTGGAAGACAAATCTCCGTCCCAGTCTCAGGTCTTTTGCAGACTCCATCAGGTTTTCTTCCAGAATGGTCCTGTATTTGGCTCCATCCATCTTCCCATCAATTTTAACCATCTTCCCTGTCCCTGCTGAAGAAAAGCAGGCCCAAACCATGATGCTGCCACCACCATGTTTGACAGTGGGGATGGTGTGTTCAGTGTGATGAGCTGTGTTGCTTTTACGCCAAACATAACGTTTTGCATTGTTGCCAAAAAGTTCCATTTTGGTTTCATCTGACCAGAGCACCTTCTTCCACATGTTTGGTGTGTCTCCCAGGTGGCTTGTGGCAAACTTTAAATGACACTTTTTATGGATATCTTTAAGAAATGGCTTTCTTCTTGCCACTCTTCCATAAAGGCCAGATTTGTGCAATATACGACTGATTGTTGTCCTATGCAGTTCATCCAGAGTGATCATGGGCCTCTTGGCTGCATCTCTGATCAGTCTTCTCCTTGTATGAGCTGACAGTTTAGAGGGACGGCCCGGTCTTGGTAGATTTGCAGTGGTCTGATACTCCTTCCATTTCAATATTATCGCTTGCACAGTGCTCCTTGGGATGTTTAAAGCTTGGGAAATCTTTTTGTATCCAAATCCGGCTTTAAACTTCTTCACAACAGTATCTCGGACTTGCCTGGTGTGTTCCTTGTTCTTCATGATGCTCTCTGCGCTTTTAACGGACCTCTGAGACTTTCACAGTGCAGGTGAATTTATACAGAGACTTGATTACACACAGGTGGATTGTATTTATCATCATTAGTCATTTAGGTCAACATTGGATCATTCAGAGATCCTCACTGAACTTCTGGAGAGAGTTTGCTGCACTGAAAGTAAAGGGGCTGAATAATTTTGCACGCCCAATTTTTCAGTTTTTGATTTGTTAAAAAAGTTTGAAATATCCAATAAATGTCATTCCACTTCATGATTGTGTCCCATTTGTTGTTGATTCTTCACAAAAAAATACAGTTTTATAACTTTGTTTGAAGCCTGAAATGTGGCAAAAGGTCGCAAAGTTCAAGGGGGCCGAATACTTTCGCAAGGCACTGTACATTAATTGAGCTCTCTGGTACTTGTAGTGGTATCTGGGTAACGATCCAGGCAATACTGTACCTTATGAATTTATGAGCCAGGTGATCAACAAAGTAATAGATCTCATTCCAGTGGTGCTGCACACTCCCGGACCTAAAATAAAGGTTAGAAAATGTCTGTTATTGTGGTGGAGCTGTTAAAAGGGCCCTTACAGCTACCATGATTGAACTGTCCACAAACCAATCGCTGCTTCCATGTGTCCTCCAATCAGCTCACCCTACAGGGCGTTAGCTAATGATAATGCGTTATCCTGCTCAGATGTTACATAACGCATTATCCTGTTCAGATGTAACATGCATCAACCAATTTTATGAACTGGGTGGTTCGAGCCCTGAATGCTGATTGGTTGAAAGCCGTGGTATATCGCGGGTATAACAAAACATTTATTTGTACTCTTCTAATTACTGTATGTTGCTATCCAGTTTATAAAAGCAATAAGGCACCTCTTGGTTTTGTGGTATACTGTATGGCCAATATACCACGGCTAAGGGCTGTATCCAGGCACTCCTTGTTGCATTGTGCATAAGAACAGCCCTTACCCATGATATATTGGCCATATACCACACCCCCCATGCCTTATTGCTTAAATATACCAAATCTGTGGTGATAGAGAGAAAAATTCAAACATCAGAGATACACTGTAATGACCAGTGGTGGAAAAAGTACTACGTTCTAATACTTGAGTAAAAGTAAAGATACTTAATAGAAAATGACTCGTGTGAAAGTCACCCAGTAAAATACTACTTGAGTAAAAGTCTAAAAGTATTTAGTTTTAAATATACTTAAGTATCAAAAGTTAAAAGTATGAAGAATTTACATTTCCTTATATTAAGCAAACCAGACGGCACAATTTTCTTTTTCTTTTTTCTATACTTACGGATAGCCAGGGTCACACTTCGACATCATTTTTTTTTTAAAGCATTTGTGTTTAGTAAATCTGTCAGATCAGAGGCAGTAGGGATGAATAAGGATATTCTCTTGATAAGTGTGCGAATTGGACCATTTTCTGTCCTGCTAAGCATTCAAAATGTAACGAGTACTTTTGAATGTCAGGGGAAATGTATGGAGTAAAAAGTACATAATTTTCTATACGAGTGTAGTAAAGTAGAAGTTGTCAAAAATATAAATAGTAAAGTACAGATACCCTCCAAAGCTACTTAAGTAGTACTTTATAGTAGTTTACATCACTGGTAATGACATAGTTACGGATAAAACAACAGAGCCTGTCAATATAGTTTTTTCCCCCACCTTTCACTGACACAGACACAGAGAATAGATACTGTGTACTTCCTTTACTTTTTTCATTTAGACCGCAGACGTTGTAGAATAAGTATTTTTATCCTCTCTGGGGTTTTACTTTGAATGCATGCCATACACATTCCATTATGATTGACTTCTATCAGGAAATCTTTTCAGAATCACAATCAAAGTCAGTTTGAGTGAAGAGAATGGGCCAGACGCAGTGTATAGCTCCAACACATTATCTAAGCCCTTACTTCTGTGTAGAACCAGCAAAAAGAGGATTTCGCCCAGTACGGAAATTTGTGCACTCACTACTGTGCACTCACTAAGTTTATGCACTAAGTTTGTAAAAATTTGTGCCCTCACTAAGTCACTCTGTATAAGAGCGTTGCCTAAATGACTAAAATGTTTTTAAAAATAATAATGTGTGTGCGAGAAATAGGGAAAGTGAGAGCGAGAGAAAGTGTGCACTAATGTAATACCTTTTTATAGAAATATGTTTTTTCTCAAGTGGGTCGTTCTTATTGAGGTGGCATTTGAGCATGGCATTTTGGAAGAAAATGTATTTGAAAACATATTCCCATTCTATATCAACTAATATGACAGCTTAATGACTTTAAATTGTCCCGCTTTAAATTACGTACAGCTTATAAAGGCTACATAATGCCTTCATAAACACTACAGAAATGTGATACAAATCATCTCAACCATGTGTCATGCTTTATAACTGTTGGTTAAGGGCATAACTGTGTGACATAACCACCCATGTCAAATGTGACATAACCCACTATGTCAAATATGACATAAACCTGTGCTTTATAAAGGGTGGCATAAGCACCATTTTTAATAAAAGCATCTGCTAAATTGTATATATTACTGTATATTTCACTAGAACATTTCTAGGATGGCCCAACCTCTTTCCCTCTTGGGTACATAGTCAATACACACATTCTAAAGTTCAGTCATGCACAGAAAAACATGTTGGTATGACCTTTTAAAATCATTTTTAAATTTTTTATCTACTTCAATTTTTTCCCACAATTCCCGTTTTCTTTCTTTTGTTATTCCAGGTTTCGTATTTCTCAATTTTTTTCTGGTTTACCCCCATTTTGTTCAATATTTTTTCTGTGTTCACAACAATGCATGAACCACATCAGGGGATGACTTTTGAGGTCTGGGCAAAATCTAAGAAACACTTTGTTTGGTTAGCAGGTTTTCCGTAGTGCGGCAATAGAATGGGTGGAGTAAAAAGCCAGCAACACATATATTTGACCTTGGAACATGTGTAAAACCCCAAATGTAATGCAAATGTCACTTAAATATGAACAAATATGAATCATTGTTAATGTTTAGACAATTTTTCATGAATGGTTATTGACAATTTTCTACTATTACGTGGGGGACTTTTATGTTCAAACATTTAGAAATTCTTTGGCCCGGAAGTGCATTTTTAGTGTTCCTGACGAGACACTGATCATGTGATGAGTTTGCAAATCAAATGCCCTACTTGTGCTGCCACAAGTCTTTGTCCTCAGGCTTGGAGAAAAGCCAGTCATTCCGCTACCCAAGAGTGGTAAAGCGGCCTTTACTGGTTCTAAGAGTAGACCTATCAGCTTGCTGCCAGCTCTTAGCAAACTTTTGGAAAAATGTGTGTTTTACCAAACACAACGCTATTTCTCTGTAAACAAATGAACAATAAACTTTCAGCATGCTTTTTGAGAAGGGCACTCAACATGTACTACACTGACACAAATGACTGATGATTGGTTGAAATACATTGATAATAAGAAGATTGTGGGAGCTGTACTGTTAGATTTCAGTGCAGCCTTTCATATTATTTATCAGGTTCTGTCGATATTAGACTCGTTTTACTGTGGATATAGAAACCTTTGTACCTGTTTCCTCCAGCCTCTTCACAAGGTCCTTTGTTGTTCTGGGATTGATTTTCACATTTCGCACCAAAGTACGTTCATCTCTAGGAGACAGAACGCGTCTCCTTCCTGAGTGGTATGACGGCTGCGTGGTCCCATGGTATTTTTAACCACGTGACAATATATATATTTTACATTTTTTATGTAACCTCTATTTAACCAGGCAAGTCAGTTAAGAAAAAAATATTATTTACAATGACGGACTAGGAACAGTGGGTGAACTGCCTTCAGGGGCAGAACGACAGATTTGTACCTTGTCAGCTCGGGGATTAGATTTTGCAACCTTTCGGTTATAAGTCCAACCACTAGGCTACCTGCCACCTAATAAAGAGACCCTCTGTTTTTTTGACACCACACTCCACAAAGCAAGTCCTGCAGGCTCTACTTTTATCTTATCTTGATTATTGTCCATTCATATGGTCAAGTGCTGAAAAGAAAGACCTAGTTAAGCTGTAGTAGGCCCAGAACAGAGCGACACATCTTGCTCTTCACTGTAATCAGAGGGCTAATAAGAATACTATGCATGCCAGTCTCTCTTGGCTAAGAGTTGAGGAAAGATTGACTATGCCACTTCTTGTTTTCATAAGAAACAATGTTGGAAATTCCTAATTATTTGCACACACACAGCAATGACATACACACATACCCCACCAGACATGCCACCAGGGGTCTTTTCACAGTCCCCAGGTCCAGAATAAATTCAAGGAAATACAGTATATATGTCAAGGAAATACAGTGCTGTATTATACAGAGCCTTGAGTGCATGGAACTCCCTTCCATTATAAGGCAGAAGTTTCAAAACACAAATAAAGCAACACCTCACGGCACAACACCTCTCCCCAGGTGACCTACTTGTTGTGTGTATGTACTGACATGTATGTGTAACTGATAGATGCGCACACAGACACTACATGTTAATATTTTTAAATGTATGTACATTTTAAAGTCTTTTGTCTGTAATGTATTTTTTGTTATGTGTCGGACCCCAGTAAGACTAGCTGTCACCATTGGCATCAGATAATGGGGATCCTAATAAATCAAATAAAAAATAAAAGCAGGGACCTCGTGAAATGGGGAGTAGTTTGGACAGCATTAAGGAAAAAGATTATTTGGATGATTACCAGTATGTGTTTGATGATTACCTTGGACAGCAACACTAGACTCAGGAAATGAGCACAGCTTTTCCAAAAAGCCAGTCAAATAGGATAATGTCAATGCAACTTTGAGATGTGACCACTTTAGACTTGATAAGTGTGGTGCATATAGACAGGTTTTGTTAAGGATGGAACTCAATGTGCCTTTTTCTGTCGGCCTAAAGACGTGCCAGAGGTTTTGAGTGATTGGCCAATTCAGACTGACACAATAGCAATACAGCAGTTATGAATACTTATAGAATGTCCCACATATTTCATGGATATGTTTAAGTATTTGAAAGATGTTGATGCTTGAAAGTCTGAATAATTTGATTGCGAAAGGATAAATCAAAATATTTTTTTCTCTCTCCTTTCTTTCTTTGCCTCTCTTTTCTTCCCTCTCACTTGTTTTTCTGTCCGTTGTACTGTGATATGAGTCCCAGTCCTGACACAGCTGCCAAACACTCGGGAGCTTTGGAACATCTGGGCCTAATGGTGAAAGGGTTCTGCAGTCCAGACACACATGGAGAGAGGTTTGGGGCATAGAGAAAGACAGGAGCTCTCCCCACTGCACACCGCACTGTGGAAGGGGAAACGACGGGGGAGTCATGAAGTAGCTACCATTGCTCTGCATGTTGTATGAAGACAGTCACACATTTCACCCATGCATACTGTATTCTGATTAAAGTGTGTGAAATACTGTATGTGATCTATAGCAGGGTTTCCCAAACTCGATCCTGCCCAACCCCCCAAAACATGCACACAGAGGGGGCCCTAGGACAGAGTTTGGGAAACACTGATCTATAGAACTGTTAATATGAAATATTTGAATTGCTTGTGGGATGAAATGTAAAGCAGCAAAAAATTATCGAAAGTAGAAATGTATTGTTTTCTCACTTCAAAACAGATCTGATTGCCTTTGCACGTTCAAGAGCAGAATTTTATTTACTTTTACTGTAAACTTGGTTATTTTTATGGTAAGTGTTACCACACGCATCCAAACAACTTGTAAAAAAAAATACATGAACTAATGGTTTTGTGGGGCTATTTTATTCTAAAATCATCTTATTTGCTAACTTTCATATATCCTCTAGCGTGACTGCTCACCGTATTGTGGATGAGAATAGAATAAGACTGCACTAACTGCATGCCACCTCACACTCCAATGTCAAAAAACTTTCCCTTATGGAAGCTCGGAATTACTGTAGTTCTGTATTTTAGCATGGTGCGCCGCAGAAATATCATTGCAATGGAGCTGCCGATAACTGGGGGGCGGGGGGGGGGGGGGGGATCACCATCTTTAAAAGAATTTGGAGACAGTGGGAGGGGTGAGTCTGGAACGGTAAGGAACACATGACTTGAACACATAACAATAACATCCTAGCATTACCCAGAATCCTACATGCCATATGGGCAATTTTTTGTGAAAACAGAGATTCTAAGGCTTGCACAATAAGTTTACAGATTGCCTATGTTTTTTGTTGGCAGTTTTTTCCCAATTTCATTTTCCAGTAGAAACGAATGGAGCCTCTTGATAGAGCAGGTGGGGAAAGCTGAGTAAGTAGATTTGACCAGTTTTCTGCTGTGCTGCTTTAGTGGAACTGATTGGAACCACTAGGGAGGGGTTAGTATGCAGCCTCTGGCTCCCTGGGTCTCTGGGACTGCATATCATCCACATACCTGCTCTAATTTCTGCATATGTACCTCAACCCAAGCACCCCCTCCCCTCCACCAACTCTATTTCCCTCTTCAACCACCCCACCCCTATGCTCAAACACTTCCAATTAGCCTCTGGAGACATATATGTTCACGTTGTGTTGTCATGCCTCTGGTTCCGATTAGTGGATCACTCCATAAAAATATATATTTGTATAGGAAAATGTAATTGCTCGGTGTAAGTATTTCTCTGGGCAATAATGATAAGAATGCATAGAAATGTCCAACATGTGGTAGGTGACTTGCTGGGACTAAATGGAAGCAGGCTGCTACAGAGCCTCTATGGATGCTCCTGCATAAAAGTGAGACTTGGAGCAGGCAAGAAGACAGAGGAGAACACTCACTTGTCCAAAACGAAGTAAAGGTCAAACCCCCCGTAGCAGGAGGACCCTGCCTCCCTCCCGTCCTGGCTCTGTCCTGCAGTGCCTGCCACCAGAATTGCCATCAGGGTGCAGATCTCTGCTGCAAGCATAGTCTGCCTGCAACTGCCCAGAGACATTATTCCAGCTTCAGGAGAAAGCTGCAAAATCAAAATTAACACCTTCAAAAAGTCCAAACTAGTCCAAATAATCTCCTTTCAGATAGTTTCAGATAGTTCCTGTGTTCCCCAGCACACCGCCTCGCGGTGCGGTGATCCACCCAGAGTTAAGATTCCAGGCATGAAATATTCCCAGTCTGAATCAGCATCCCATCTCCACAGCAGCAGTCCTGTGCCGGGAGAGGGGGAGTGGAGCTGCTTGGACTGGATCAGGAAGAGCTGTTCCAGGTCAAACACTCTCTCAAATCAACACACACACACACACACACTGGCAGTGGGGATACATTTTTGTCATGCAGTACTTTTTCCTTTCTTTCTATTGTTTTTCTTTCTTTCTTCCCTCTGTTTCCTACATCCTCAGCAATAGTGCCACTTAGTGGCAAGTGGGTTATGACTGCAGTGATTATGATTCCCCTGTAGTCTTTTGCCATATTTTTTATTTTATTTTTAGCACACAACTTTGCATAAAGTTTACAATGACAAAAAGTTCACTATTTACTTTTTTTTTTTCTATGAAGTCGGTAGCAGCAGTGTAATTAAAACGAGGCAAAATCAATTGACGTTAGTTAGAAGTCCAGCTATCAACTGTTGGTAAAAGTAATTGTTTTTCAATAGTTTGTAGTAGTGATCACAGGGTGGCTTGTTACAAACACACATCATTCATCAGAACAGAATCAAATATTCCACATAGTTCCTTTAATCACATGCATTGTCTTACCTAAGGGTGCTAATTATGTTTATGTTACATAATTTATTTGACTGGGACAATGTTCAATAATAAAAGATTCAGGACTCTATTCAATCCGTATCGCAGAAGTTCAGCGTTACAGCGTGATTGAAATTTGAAGAAATGTTACCGCGTTGGCAGAGACGGCATTCACGGTAAACGCTGCATATGTCAGCTCAATCGGAAATGACCTTGTCAGTCATTGACATAAAAAAAAAACATTTGGCTTGACAATGACAGCAATGGAGTTGGCAAGAGCACAAACAGATCTGAGGCCAGCGTCAATTATTTGGGGCATGGACTCTACAAGGTGCCAAGCGTTCCACAGGGATGCTGGCCCATGTTGACTCCAATGCTTCCCACAGTTTTGTATAGTTGGCTGAATGTCCTTTGAGTGGTGGACCATTCTTGATACACACAGGGAACTGTTAATCGTGAAAAACACAGCAGCGTTGCAGTTCTTGACACAAACCCGGTGTGCCTGACACACTTGATACACACCATATCCCGTTCAGTTACTTAAATCTTTTGTCTTGCCCATTCACCCTCTGAATGGCACACATTCACAATCCATGTCTCAATTGTCTCAAGGCTTAATAATCCTTCTTCAAACCTGTCTCCTCTCCTTCATCTACATTGACTGAAGTGGATTGACCAAGTGACCTCAATAAGGGATTATAGCTTTCACCTGGTCACGTCATGGAAAGAGCAGGTATTCTTAATTTCCTGCAGTCTAATGACCACAAGCGCCCTCTATTGGCCTCATGAGTGGAATGTTATTAATATTTTTCATAATAAAGTCAAAAATAAAAATAATAAACCACCTAAAACTATGGCAAATGGTTTTGTTTCAGTCTTCTGTGATGTATATAAAGTTTAATATTGGGATGCAAACTCGAAATGTAATATATTTCAACTCTATCTGACTTTTTTTTTAAACATAACCATGTGTGTAACGGTGTATACTTTTGTTTCAAAGTATATTTGTTTAAGACTACCAAGAAACACTGTGTGACCCTGATTTAGCTCCCTCTAGTAAAAGGTTAATGCTTTGTATACTCAGTGTATGTGATCGCAAGGTTTGAAATGAATATGTTGTAGTCAAATATTATATCTATTTAAGCTTCCGGCAGTCAGTTTGCAGTCTAAAAATGATTTGTATAATTATGTTCCGGCCCCCTGACCATCCGCTCAAGAAAATAATTGTCTCGCGACTGACTCTAGTTGATGATCCCTGCAATGAATCAGTACGCTCCTTCCTCTGCAATGCAATTTTCTTCTTGTCATTGTAAACTAAATTTGTGCTGAGTGATTAACAGTGTCAAGGTCCTTTTCAATTTATTCCCGAAACCCTTCTTCTTTAAATTTGTATTGGCAGATCGCAACCAACTGAAAGATGCATACACCGCCACCTAGTGTACTGGAGTGTGAATGCACTACACCTTGTGACACGAAAGGGAACCGGAAAAGTTACGAAAAAATTTACCTACCAACTAACCCAACACCAATTAAAACCTCACCACTATTCCACTACTTGGCCCTGTCTGATCCTTTACCAGTCCGGCACACCTTGTAACTTCTGCAGTAACTTCTGCAGTAACATATTTTACATCCAAATACTTCTCTACAGCTGCACCTACCACAACATCTATTTTCTGTGATTTATGTTCCATTTCTGCTGGTACAGTTGATAACAATGGTGAATGACAGATCTGTAAATCCCCATTTCCCCAGATCTGTAAATTTCCATTTCCCCAGATCTGTAAATCCCCATTTCCCCAGATCTGTAAATCTCCATTTCCCCAGATCTGTAAATTTCCATTTCCCCAGATCTGTAAATCCCCATTTCCCCAGATCTGTAAATTTCCATTTCCCCAGATCTGTAAATGTCCATGTGAATTTGGTGGGGTCAACCAAAAAGTTACATATCGTCTTTTTAAATAATACCAACATCATCGCATGTTTGCACGACCTTTGCGGAGTCAATAGAAGCTATGTCACTGTTTTCAACACATCAAGTGTTTTAGACTATGTTTTTCAAACAAGCAAGATAAATGAAGGTTCAATCAGTAATGAGTGAACGAACAACAACAACATCTTCCTGTCATCACCAGATTGTGTAGAGTGTACGTTCTTGACAGAGTTCGTAGCGTAACCGTCAACGTCACGGCCATAGGATCTGAAGGTCCTGGGTTTCTGACCAATCTATTTCGTGTATAGTTTTAATACCCGTCTCCCAGTCCCGACACACACACTGGCCTGTGCATGCACGCACGGTGTGCTTATTGTCAATTATTAGGTGGCTCTACGGAGCAGAGAACAGTGGAGACTGGAAAGCTCAACTTTTAAGGAATACGTCATTGCCCTCATCTGTCAGATGCACTCCACCTCTACAGTACATCCCAGGGACACACAGTATAATGGCAGGGTGGTGGATTGTGTTCCCTGAAATGCGCACCCCAGCTGATTGAGAGAGCACCGGGACCTCTCTATGCACTTCTGGTCCCACTGGAACATCCAGCTCCTCCACTGCGCGGTATCAGAAAAGACCATTGTCGTCCCGGCAAACATTCGTATGACCCCTCTAAATCCACGCATCTGCCGCACCAATGTCCAAAGTCTCTGCTGATGCAGAGCACCATGCAGTTTGTGCCACTCATGCTTTGCTCTCCCAGCCACCTAATGTGACAGTCAATAATGTATTAGTGCTGAGCGATTAACCAAAATGGTGGTTATTTTTCGTTTTTTAAACGACTAATTGCCTGAAGTAGTTTTTTTTCCTGTGAGCTTGAAGTGCAGTTTCTGTAAAGATAAATCAGATCAAGCCTGAACAAGCCAATATGCTACATAATTTAGCGCAGAAAACATGGTAATTAACTACAATGACCATAATCCATTGTGCGGACGCTTAAAATTGTCAAGTCTGTGCTGAGTAAAACATTGGGATTGAGAGAAGAGAGAACAGGCGACCGAAAGGGATAGAAAGCAATTTCTTCGTGAGTCTGAAAATACATTATCAAAGTGATTGATTGTTGGTATTCAACAGTCATAATGCGTGCCTTATTTACATTGAAGAACTACAAAATCGTGATTTTGTCAGACAGCTCAGCTCTAAAAAAAATGAGATGATAACCTGGAATGAAATAATAAAGTAATCAAATAAAATAAATATTTTATTAAAGTTAACTAAAGTGAATAAATGATGGTTAATAAGTGATAATCAGTAATGGGCAGTCACTTTTATTAATGCTTGTATTCTGTGTTTTTACAGCATTCAACCCACATAATGCAGAGTGCATTTAATGTTAAATAGAATATTTGAAACCGAAATCAAAAACCAACCTCAAAAAGCACAAATCGCTCAGCACTATAATGTATGTACAGTTGAAGTCAGAAGTTTACATACACCTTAGCCAAATACATTTAAACTCAGCTTTCACAATTCCTGCCATAATCTTAGTAAAAATCCCCTGTCTTAGGTCAGTTAGGATCACCACTTTATTTTAAGAATGTGAAATGTCAGAATAATATTAGAGAGAATTATTTATTTCAGCTTTTATTTATTTCATCACATTCCCAGTGGGTCAGAAGATTACACACACTCAATTAGTATTTGGTAGCATTGCCTTTAAATTGTTTAACTTGGGTCAAACGTTTCGGGTAGACTTCCACAAGCTTCCCACAATAAGTTGGGTGAATTTTGGCCCATTCCTCCTGACAGAGTTGGTGTAACTGATGTTTGTAGGTCTCCTTGCTCGCACACGCTTTTTCAGTTCTGCCCACAATTTTCTATGGGATTGAGGTCAGGGCTTTGTGATGACCACTCCAATACCTTTACTTTGTTGTCCTTACGCCATTTTTACACAACTTTGGAAGTATGCTTGGGGTGGTTGTCCATTTGAAAGACCCATTTGTGACCAAGCTTCAACTTCTTGACTGATGACTTGAGATGTTGCTTCAATATATCCACATAATTTTCCATCCTCATGATGCCATCTATTTTGTGAAGTGCACCAGTCCCTCCTGCAGCCAAGCCCCCTACAACATGCGCCACCCCCGTGCTTTATGGTTGGGATGGTGTTCTTCGGCTTGCAAGCATCCCCCTTTTTCCTCCAAACATAATGATGGTCATTATGGCCAGACAGTTCTATATTTGTTTCATCAGACCATAGGACATTTCTCCTAAAAGTACGATTTTTGTTCCCATGTTTAGTTGCGAACTGTAGTCTGTCTTTTTTATGCCGGATTTGGAGCAGTGGCTTCTTCCTTGCTGAGCGGCCTTTCAGGTCATGTCGATATAGGATTCGTTTTACTGGGGATATAGATACTTTTGTACCAGTTTCCTCCAGCATCTTCACACGGTCCTTTGCTGTTGTTCTGGGACTGATTGGCACTTTTCGCACCAAAGTACGTTCATCTCTAGGAGACAGAACGCGTCTCATTCCTGAGCGGTACAAGTATACTTGTGTACTATTGTTTGTACAGATGAATGTGGTACCTTCAGGCATTTAGAAATTGCTCCCAAGGATGAACCAGACGTGTGGAGGTTAAAAACAACAAAAAAAGAGTTATTGGCTGATTTCTTTGGATTTTCCCATGATGTCAAGCAAAGAGGCACTAAGTTTGAAGGTAGGCCTTGAAATACATCCACAGGTACACCTCCAATTGACTCAAATTATGCCAATTAGCCTATCAGAAGCTTCTAAAGCCATGACATCTAAAGCCATAACCGACTTGCCAAAACTATAGTTTGTTAACAAGATATTTGTGGAGTGGTTGAAAAATGAGTTTTAATGACTCCAACCTAAGTGTATGTAAACTTTGGACTTCAACTGGTGTTATGTTGGGCATCTACTGACCAAACAATGATTTTATGAAATATACAGTATATTTTTCTTTATGACATGTACTATATTGCTAAATAAAAAGGTTTAAGAAAATACAGGCAGGCACCACATTACTACAAGACAGAACAGCTCGCTGAATCAAGCATGATGGTCTAGTAAGTATAAAAGCAAAGCTTGTTTTCATATAATTTAAGAAAGTTTGAAAAGGTAGTGGAATGGGATTAGTGTGGTGTGTGAAGAATCCAATACTTTAACTTGTAGGCGATGCAAATCACATTATTGTGGGAGAACCTCCTCTAAGAATATGAATTAGGCTGTTTGAGAAGGTTTAAATCCTAAGTAACCTGCACATTGTTTGAAGTACAATAGACCAACATAGCTACTGTAGTAGGTCAAAGCTGTGTGCTGGAAAACCTTGGTAGAGCATGGGTGAAGTAGGCATTGTGGTGCTCATGTGAATTTCCTTTATTTTTCGGCTTCAGACCAATACCTACTTTCACTTAAAGCATATTTTTTTGTTTTTAATATACATAAGGAATACTGTAAGTGCAAGTAGGCTAACAGACAATGAGAAGTGAAAATATGCAAGTTGTTGTGAAAAATACAATGTCATCAGGGTTATATTTACCGCAGCTATATGACCTTGGGGATGACTGAGCCATGAGCTCTAGCAGTCTACCGGAGCCCCAAAGAACAGATTTAATAAAGAGAGGTACTTTTCATATTCTTAGTGTACTGTAGCCTATTTACCGTAACAGAGAACCACTCATTTAAAGCATTCATCTTTTTGTAAAACCAGCTGTTGTATTTGTGTTGTGAATGTGTGAATATACACCTCTTAGATGTCTACTCTACTGTACAGTTACATCTTTTAACTACTAGGTTACTTTATTTCAATGTCTCTTGGGACTCTCCTTGTAACTTGTCAGTAGGTTATATCATCATACAGTAACTTACACTTGGAACATAATTGACATGTTTAGAGACAGATCCGAAAGTGCCCAATTTACTTACTTATTTGTCATCAGTCAGGATAAAGAATGAACAGGTCTTATAGTGGTGGGAAAAATAGTCCTACAAATATAAGCCTTTTCATGGAACTAAAGACTGACCATCGAATTTTGTTTAAATTGTTCTGTAGGCTTACTATAAATCAAATATAGGCTACATGCATTGGTCGCACTATCCATGTGGTACAGTATCCCTAATCGTTATAGAGTATGAGTGACGCTGATGCGATTCCAGAAGTGGACTAGAAGCATTACAAGACGCAGTAGAGCGCACCGGCACAGACAAGACCAGACAAGGGAACTATAGTGTAGCTCTTACAAAGGTAAGTCTCTCTTTGAAAATCTCAATAGGCATCCTGCAGATTTCTATGAAATAGCAACTTTGCCTTCTCAATCTTATGAATTTAACTCACCATTTGTTCTCACTGAGCTTTTACTGTATTTTCTTTCTTCGTCAGTTTCATGTACTTGTTTCAGTAAGAACATATGTGTCATTTGATGGTAAAAAATAAGAACAATAAATCACGATGGAGTGGATTCGTCCAAATGGCAACATTGTATGATGACTAAAGCTTTTTTTCAGAGAATGTTTGTGCTATGGCTTTATCGTTTTTCTTTTATATTCCTTGCGTTTCTTTTAAAATATACATTTGTATCTGCTAGGTTTCTCTGCCAATATGTAGGCTATAACACGTTTTTCTGATGTGATTCCATTTGGAAGGTGACTTGTGAAAATGGAGATTGCGTCACTGAATGAAACTGCTGTGAACAGCACCATGGACAGTGCCACTATGGACAGAGCCAACCGCACCTACATGCCTTACTACCTGCACTCCACCGGCATGTCTGTCATCTATATCCTGTGCTATATGGCGGTTCTCCTGCTCTGCGTCGGGGGGAACGTGCTGGTCTCCCTGGTGGTCCTCCGGAACCGCAACATGCGCTCTGTCACCAACCTCTTCATCCTCAACTTGGCCATCAGTGATCTGCTCATTGGAGTGTTCTGCATTCCAACGACTTTGATTGACAGCCTAATATCAGGTGAGAAAGTGGAGGGAGCAGAAATGCGTAGGGCACATGCAGAAATCGATGCGGGATCCCCTCCGTAAGGGGAATCATATGGTTCTGGAGGCGAGAGTGTTAACTTTCTAGGAAGGGATCAAAGGTTTCAGTCTGGCTTTTACAGCTCGAGGCTGTCTCCAGTTGAGTCAACCAAGTGTGAGAAAGTCTGGAGTGAAAAGGCTGATTTTCAATCAACTTGCTGTTGATAATTAATTATTGCATACCCACTGGGCACACCACATCATTTCAACGGGGAATTTTGGCTAATATTTGGTTAAGTTGTTCAATGAGATTTCAACCTTTATTTACCTACTCAAAAAGACAGCCATACTTTTCTTGAAATCCAAATGTTAGTTTAATTCACTACGCTTTCATCCATCTATAAAAAGGACAACAAAATTCCAAAGGAAAAAGTTAAAACAATGTCAGATTTTAGTTAGTTGTCATCTAAAAATGTGTTATCACTGCACTTTCAACAATTTACAAGCACAATCAATTTCAAATGGGAATACAATGTCAGAAATGTTGTATTTATACAACTACTTCATCTAAAAGCACAAACAAATAACCTGGGCCTGGTTTCCCATAGTGTTGGAATTTAGGCTAACTTTTATTTATTTTTTATTTAACCTTTCGTTAACTAGGCAAGTCAGTTGTGAACCAATTGTTATTTACAATGATTGCCTATCAAGTGGCAAAAGGCCTCCTACAGGGACTGGACTGTGATTAAAAATACAAATGTAGGACAAAACACACATCATGACACCACAACACTACATAAAGAGAGACCTAAGACAACAACATAGTATGACAGCAACACATGACACAGCCCGGTAGCCACACAAAATGGCAGCAACACAAACACGGTACAAACATTGTTGGGCACAAACAGTACAAAGGGAAAAAAGGAGAAGACAATACGTGTTTTAACGATGCATGTTTCCTACAATGGCCGAAACAGCACCCAGAGAAAATTTCGCTGAGTGTGTTGTTGAAGCATGTGTTTTCTACCTATTGGATCAAAAGAAAGGCAACGATGCTCTCGGATCAGCATTCTCCATTCAAATCTTACATTAACGTTCAAATTATTCCACAATAGTGACGACGGATCAGCTCCTAGAAAGATATTATTACCTATGACTGCAAATATTGAGGTGGCTAATTCCAACACTTACCCTATAATAATGCACTAAAATATTTGGCACATCATTGGGCACCTTAGGCTACACATCATGAAATATATTGAGACAAATTACAGTCAGTATCCTACAAGTAGCTAAATATATCTCAATTGAATGTATTTCAACATAATTGAAATTGGCCTAGCCTATAGCCTACTGTATTTATTGTTTAATACAGTCATCTCTGTTTTATATTTTTATATTAAGTTTTATACGTCGCAATTGCAAAGACATTGGCAACTTTGTATTTGTAGTCAATTTTGTTTTCTGAATTATCGGCGGTCACAGAGAGGCGGACAAACCATGTGATGTTATGTTTAGCGGAGATGTTCTGTGTATAACATGACGCTATGGGCAAAAAAAACATCTAATGACGCACTTCGTTGTTCTTTGAGTGGTCTGACGCACACTTCGATTATGAGTGTTTTCAAGTGAATCGTTAATAACGATGGTTTTGGGCAGGGGCGGAGTTGTGGGAGGACCTTTGGGGGCTTGCCCCGCCCAAATTTATCTGCTTGCCCTTCCAAATAAAATATTGAAATATTGATAATTTATTTGACCGAGATTCGCGCCGACAGAAAGATGCATCAATCTCAGTTAAAGTTTCCGAGTGAGCGAAACAGCGACCCTCTGTCTCAGTATGTGTAGACCATGTATCTGATGCTGTCTGGACCAAAAGAGTATGGCATGTCATACTATTTATGTCCATACAGCATCAGTTGCATGGGCTACATATAGAGGGGCGCTGTTTAGATCACGCGGATGCTTTGTCCGACGATAGAGTGTCAGCAGAGAGGAAGCGGCAAAGCGAGAGAGCACTCGCCAAAATCTGTCCAGTATAAACCCAGTGCGTTTCTATGGGAATAATATGCAGACCTAAACTTGTCGTCTGCCTCCCAGCCTTTGAGACAAAGACTCCCATTGTTAAGGTGGTGACTTGAGCATCTCATCATGACAGATCTCTGGTTTAAGCCTCTTGTGAATTGGAAAGGAAAGTTAAAATCAAAATCAAATTGTATTGGTCACATAAACATATTTAGCAGATGTTATTGCAGGTGTAGCGAAATGCTTGTGTTCCTAGCTTCAAAAGTGCAGTAGTATCTAAAAATGTAGAACAATACACAAAAATCTAAAGGTAAAGAATGGAATTAAAACATATTTAAATATTAGGACAAGCAATGTCGGGGTGGCATTGACTAAAATATAATAGAATACAGTAGCATATGAAATGAGTATATCAGTATGTAAACATGATTAAAGTTACTAGTGTTCCATTATTAAAGTGATTCCATGTCTATGTATATAATGTAGGGCAGCAGCCTCTAAGGTGCATGGTTGAGTAACCAGATGGTAGCCTACTAGTGATGTCTTGCCTTGAGATAGAAGCTGTTTTTCAGTCTCTCGGTCCCAGCTTTGATGCACCTGTACTGACCTCACCTTCTGGATGGTAGCGGGTGAACAGGCAGTGGCTCAGGGTGGTTGATGTCCTTGATGATGTTTTTGGCCTTCCTGTGACACAAGCACAGGAAATGCTGTAGATTTCCTGTGCCCCCGGTAATGCGTTGGGCAGACCGCACACTCCTCTGGATAGCCCTGCGGTTGTGAGCGGTGCAATTAGCGTACCAGGTGGTGATACAGCCCGACAGGGGGCTCTCAATTGTGCATCTGTAAAAGTTTGTGAGGGTCTTAGGGGCCAAGCTGAATTTCTTCAACCTCCTGAAGAAGTGCTGTTGCACCTTCTTCACCACACTATCTGTGTGGGTGGACCATTTCAGATTGTCAGTGATGTGTACGCCGAGGAACTTGAAGCTTTTTACCTTCTCCACTGTGGTCCTGTCGATGTGGATAGGGGCTTGCTCCCTCTGCTGTTTCTTGAAGTCAACAATCAGCTCCTTCATTTTGTTGACGTTGAGGGAGAGGTTATTTTCCTGCACTGTGCGGGTGTACAGTGCACTATTAGGATGCTGGAATTCCCAAAAGTAAATTGATGTTTCAACAAAATTATATTATTACTCCTGTCTAAATAAAATCATTAAAAATACTTCACCATGGAGCTTGACTTACCCACAGAGGATCATTATCTTATTGTTATTTTTAAATGCTGTAGATTGTTTCCTTGCATGCATATGTAAGAAGGTGCCCATTTGGCAATGTCTTATTTCTGATTGTCTTAACTCACCACTCATGTTGTCTTCGCCTCACACGAGGCAACAAAGTCTGTTTTTCTATCAGCCATTGCGAATGAGTGGAAACGTCATAAAAAAACTGCTTTTTGTCCCAAGCTCACTGGTGCAGGAAACTTTGAGGGCCCGGAATAGGCTAGTTGATTCAATGTTGCAAGTTTCTTAGAGACAGCTTCCGGACGGACCCTGTGATAATTTGATACAATGTTGAACTTCACTAGCAATAGCTCAGGTCAAGACAGATAAAAAGGGAGGCAGACAGGCGGAGAAGAGTGTGTCACGTTCTGACCTTAGTTCTTTTGTTATGTCTTTGTTTTAGTATGGTCAGGGCGTGAGTTGGGTGGGTTGTCTATGTTCTTTTTTCTATGATTTGGGATTTCTGTGTTTGGCCAGGTATGGTTCTCAATCAGAGGCAACTGTCAATCGTTGTCCCTGATTGAGAACCATACTTAGGTAGCCTGGTTTCACTTTTGAGTTGTGGGTGATTGTTTTCTGTTGAGTGTTTGTTTCTGCACCAGACTGAACTGTTACGGTTTCGTTCGTTCACTTTTTTTTTTTTCAGTGTTCATTTACGTTATTAAAAGATGGACACTTACCACGCTGTGCATTGGTCTCCTCTCCTACTCCTCCTCAGAAGAGGAAGAGGATAGCCGCTATAGAATCACCCACCACCAAAGGACCAAGCAGCGTGGTAACGGGCAGCAGCAGCAGCAGCAGCAGAGATTTCCAGACTTCTGGACATGGGAGGAGATCTTGGATGGCAAGGGACCCTGGGCACAGCCGGGAGAATATCGCCGCCCCAAGGCAGAGCTGGAGGCAGAGCTGGAGGCAGCGAAAGCTGAGAGACGGTGGTATGAGGAGGCAGCACGGCAGCGCGGCTGTAAGCCCAAGAGGCAGCCCCAAATATTTATTGGGGGGGGCACACGGGGAGTGTGGCTAAGTTAGGAGACCTGAGCCAACTCCCCGTGCTTACCGTGGAGAGAGAGGGACCGGGCAGGCACCATGTTATGCCGTGAGGCGCACTGTGTCCCCGGTGCGCAGGCATAGCCCGGTGCGGTACATAGCAGCGCCTCGTATCGGCCAGGCTAGAGTGGGCATCGAGCCAGGTGCCATGAAGCCAGCTCAACGCTCTGGTCTCCAGTGCGTCTCCTCGGGCCGGGGTACATGGCATCAGCCCTACGCATGGTGTCCCCAGTTTGCCAGCACAGCCCAGTGCGGACTATTCCACCTCAACGCACTGGGCTTGGCTACAGGGAGCATTCAGCCAGGTAAGGTTGGGCAGGCTCGGTGCTCGAGACCTCCAGTGCGCCTTCACGGTCCGGTCTATCCGGTGCCACCTCCACGCACCAGCCCTCCGGTGGCAGCCCCCCGCACCAGGCTGTCTCTCCGTCTCCTCCCTACAGGTGCTCCCGCCTCTCCAGCGCTGCCAGAGTCTTCCTCCTGCCCAGCGCTGCCAGAGTCTCCCGTCTGTCCTGAGCTGCCAGAGTCTTCCGTCTGTCCTGAGCTGCCAGAGTCTCACGTCTGTCCTGAGCTGCCAGAGTCTCCCGTCTGTCCAAGCTTCTCCAAACTTGAAACTCATGAGTTGCCTATGGTCTTTACTACCTACACCCATTCAGTGGCGATTTTAGCATGTAAATCTTGGTGGGGCAAACTCCCCATTTTGTTTTTAGATGCATGACAGCAAAGCCACTACACAACACAGCACAACACTAAACAATACATTATTTGCACTATAACGGTGACAAACTGTGCCCATACTGTTAGGGCCTACATAAAGCTGTCCCAACAGCAGAACTTTCCTTTCTTCACCACCGCTACACCTACACAGCGGAGCCTTGTCTGGCAGCTAAACAGTTCATTCGGGGCGACTGGTATCCTAGTGGTTAGAGCGTTGGACTAGTAACCGAAAGGTTGCAAGATCGATTCCCCGAGCTGACAAGGTACAAATCTGTTGTTCTACCCCTGATCAAGGCTGTTAACCAACTGTTCCTAGGCTGACATTGAAAATAAGAATTTGTTCTTAACTGACTTGCCTAGTTAAAACAAATTCAGCCTCATTTACTGCCTTTAAAAAAAAACATAGTGGTTTCTACTCACTCCTTGTGGATTTATGTAATTCGATAAAAAGCCTATTTGTTCAGCACTTTCAAAATGGACACAGACAGAACTTCAGATAGACATTAGTTCAGATAAATTTAGCATCATGTCGAGGACTTAACATGTCTAGCTTGCTAGCTAAGATTTTGAAAGTATGTTGTTGATATGATCAGTCCAATCAAAGCTTTGTAGATATAACGTGATTTGATGTCATTTTATCTATAGTCAATGACCTTGAGCCTTCTAGGATGGTCACTTCTAATGTAAATCTATGGCAGCACCCAAGGGAGCTTGAACTGCCTAGCTCTCCCGGTAGATTCTGCGATGACACTAGAGAAGATTACCAATGCCTAAGCTCTGTATTTTCCACTGGTTGCCCCTCCACCACAGAAAGCACTGAGCTAGGATGAAACATCTATATTTTGGAGCTGCCATATTTAAGAAAGCAAGAAAGAGATCATGATTGTATTTGGCTTTATTCTCTCAATAAATTCGTTTTTACATTGTTCGCAAACTGATATGTGACACAAATTAATGCCTAAATAACATGCTCTGCCCCACCTGCCGTGAATGACAGGTCGCAACTGTACCCATTTATTAAATGTGTTTTGTCTGCCACACATAGGAGGCCCTGTGAAAAAACTGTCACGCCTGCTCCCGCCCACCCTCTCTGGCGCTCAAGGGCACCAGGCTGCCCATCATTACGCACACCTGTCAACATTGTTACAGGCATCAGCACTTCATTGGACTCACCTGTACTCCATCACGTTTTTGATTGCATCCCCTATATCAGTCTATTCCTCAGTTTCATACCCGTGCCAGTATTATTGTCATTATGTTTCCCTTGTCCAGACGATGTCTGCGTTTCGTTTCATGCCCGTTATTCATTAAATGTTCACTCTCTGTACTTGCTTCTCGTCTCCCAGCGTCTGTCCTTGCACCAGGTCTGGTTTTGGGAAACAGCTCAGAGATTTAATGATGCGCCTACAAAGGTTCTGCCCATGAATTTAGGCTTAAAATGCTTTTCGGAGACCGGGCCCTGTATTGCAGTTGAGATTACATTAAAAGTACATTGCAAGTGATCAATGTTGTTCAAAATTCTGCACATATTATTATAGCAATTGTGTAGAAAATCTGCAATCTTTGCATGTTATCTTGAAAATGCACTCTTTCTCTGGTTAGGTCTACATAAGAAGACATTTACAATAGGCTAACCTCAAAATGTGGCCATGGATGTGTTACTCATTTTAAGGTTGAATAAATACTGTTACATTCGTTTGTATCATA
This sequence comes from Oncorhynchus mykiss, assembly GCF_013265735.2. Lineage (NCBI taxonomy): Eukaryota > Metazoa > Chordata > Actinopteri > Salmoniformes > Salmonidae > Oncorhynchus > Oncorhynchus mykiss. The sequence continues at coordinate 22,413,000 of NC_048576.1, forward strand.
GCCTTAACTTTAGGCTACTGTATTACAAAAGTATTATTGCATTGTGTTTGGTTTACACATTGGTCCAATATCAACATTTAAAGGATAGCCTATCTAATGCTTGGATTGTGTCATCTGAGCCACTGGCTTAATCCTACTCTTTAACTTAGATTTTTGGTTTAGTTGGAGACATGAATCCAGCATATAATTTGTTAACTTGTAACAAGTTAATAGAGTATTTTCTACATTGCAAAAGTGTAATTGAAATGTGTGTGATTGTCAATGCAACCAAATATCAACATTTGAAGGAAATGTATCTTTTGTGCCACTGACTTAGTTTGGTTTTAATTGCAGTTTGTCTCCATGTTAATAATTGATATGTTGGATTCACGTCTCAATCTCAACCAATAATCAAAGTTAAAGAATAGGACTAAGTCAAATCAGACTTTATTTCAAGTTCATTTCAAATTTAATTTAGTTGAGATAGAGGTGAATCCAACATATAGTTTAGAATTAATGTATAGAAAAAACAGACTAAATCAGTGGCACCAATGGATCTATGCAAGCAGAAGATCTCATTCAAATGTTGATATTTGTTTGCACTGACAACCAAACACAATACAAAATCCAGTTTGTCTACAAATATTAATAGTTGATATATTAATAATATTAAATGTTGGATTCACGTCTCCATATCAACCAAAATCAAAGTTAAGTAATAGGAATAAATCAAATCTATGCAAACTTTAAATGCACTTTAAATAGACTTTAAATAGACTTTGACTTTTTTTTAGGTTGAAATCGAGACGTGAATCCAACATATTCCAAGTGTTGTGTTTATGTACTGACATGTATGTGTAACTGATAGATGCACACACACACACTACATGTTAATGTTTTTAAATGTATGTCAATTGTAAAGTCTTTTGTCTGTAATGTCTTTGCGTTATGTGTCGGACCCCAGTAAGACTAGCTGTTGCAATTGGCATTGGGTAATGGAGATTGTAATAAAGTAATTAAAATCAAATATTAATGATGAATTTGAAGATTACATTTTAAATCAACCAAAGCTTGAAACCATAGGCCTATAAGGCTGCGTTTACACAGGCAGCCCAATTCTGATATTTTCCACTAATTGGTCTTTTGACCAATCACACCAATTTATGAACTATGTTTTGCATATTTTAGTTGAACCCTGGATTGAATTGAGACAATAGCTGTTTATGACTTTGCAAGTGTTATATAGGCCAAAATAGTACAATTGATGATATATGACTTACAAATATATATGGTTCCATTTCATTTGCTCTGTCAAACCTACCCTTTGGCATGACTTTGATAGCAACAGTGAATATATTTAGTGATATATCGGTACTAGTCAGTGACAAAATAAAAGCTAAGCAGGGTAGGGCATGGTTAAAACCCTGGATGGGATAGCAAATGAATAGTTGTAGATCAACTCTCAGGTAATAGGTAGTGGATGCTACATTGAAGATCGGACGTTGTTTCAAAGGTACCAATTATACATATTTTATACACAGTTTGTCTATGTTGAAAATTGGTTACTATGATGACATAATCCTGTGGTTGAAATTTCACCCTCAAAACAAATGTTTTGACTTTTTTCGAATCCAATGTACTTTCCATGTAGATGTCACAATACATTGAAAAATGACATTCAAACAATGTTGATTCAACCAGCTTGTGCCCGGTGGGTACAGTTGAAGTTGGAAGTTTAAATACACTTAGGTTGGAGTCGTTAAAACTCGTTTTTCAACCACTCCACAAATTTCTTGTTAACAAACTATAGTTTTGGCAAGTCGGTTAGGACCTCTACTTTGTGCATGACACAAGTAATTTTTCCAACAATTGTTTACAGACAGATTATTTCACTTATAATTCACTGTATCACAATTCCAGTGGGTCAGAAGTTTACATACACTAAGTTGACTGTGGCTTTAAACAGCTTGGAAAATGCATGGCTTTAGAAGCTTCTGATGGGCTAATTGACATCATTTGAGTCAATTGGAGGTGTTTCAAGGCCTACCGTCAAACTCAGAGCCTCTATGCTTGACATCATGGGAAAATCAAAAGAACTCATCCAAGACCTCAGAAAAAAAACTGTAGTCCGGTTCATCCTTGGGAGCAAGGAAGGTACCACGTTCATCTGTACAAACAATAGTACGCAAGTATAAACACCATGGGACCACACAGTCGTCATACCACTCAGGAAGGAGACGCGTTCTGTCTCCTAGAAATGAACGTACTTTGGTGTGAAAAGCACAACTCAATCTCAGAACAACAGCAAAGGACCTTGTGAAGATGCTGGAGAAAACAGGTACAAAATGATCTATATCCACAGTAAAATGAGTCCTATATCGGCATAACCTGAAAGGCCGCTCAGCAAAGAAGAAGCCACTGCTCCAAATCCGGCATAAGAAAAGGCAGACTACGTTTTGCAACTGCACATGGGGACAAAGATCGTACCTTTTTGGAAGAATGTCCTCTCGTCTGAAACAAAAATATAACTTTTTGGCCATAGTGACCATTGTTATGTTTGGAGGAAAAGGGGGAGGCTTGCAAGCCGAAGAACACCATCCCAACCATGACCCACTGGGAATGTGATTAAAGAAATAAAAGCTCAAATAAATAATTCTCTCTACTATTATTCTGACATTTCACATTCTTAACATAAAGGGGTGATCCTAACTGACCTTAGACAGGTATTATTTACTAGGATTAAATGTCAGGAATTGTCAAAACTGAGTTTAAATGCATTTGGCTTAGGTGTATGTAAACTTCCAACTTCAACTGTATCTATTAAATGTATGCATTTTCCATCCCTTTCAGGGCCATTTGCTCCCTTAACGCAATGTATATCCACACATCTACAGTATAAAAATCCATTCTCAATCGAAACACATTAAGATTCGTTAAGATTAAAATATTTGGTGTAGCAACCGGGCTACCGCTTGTGTGTAATGCAGTCTTTCTTACCAGGATGGCCGTTTGGCCAGATTACATGCACCATGAGCAACCTGGTCCAGGGGATGTCAGTGTCAGCATCAGTCTTCACTCTGGTGGCCATAGCTGTTGACAGGTAATCCACCACCACACCACCGCACTATCCTGTCACAGATCTGTTTGTGCTCTTGTCAACTCCATTGCTATAATTGTCAAGCCAAACATTTCTCTCTGTGGCATTCAGTCTCTCTTCCTCCCTACCCCTTCCTCTCTCTATCTTGCTCTCTCTCTCTCCCTCTGTCTGTTTTTTTTCCTCCCTACCTCCCCCTTCTCTCAGGTTCACAGGTATTGTGTACCCCTTTAGACACCGAATGAGGCCTGTGACTGCTCTCGTCACCATCCTCTTCATCTGGGTGCTGGCGTTTGCTATAATCTGCCCCTCGGCTGCTACCCTGACCATCATTCACCTGGAAGACACCTACCTGGTCCAGGACAACCAGACATACCCTGTCTTCGTCTGCTTTGAGAAATGGCCCCAGCCTGAGATGCGTCGTGTCTACACCATGGTCATCTTCGTGCACGTGTACCTGGCCCCCCTGGGTGTTATCAGCATCATGTATGGCTGCATCGTTGCCAAGCTCTCCGTCAACCTGAGGCAGGTGAGGCTGGCAGAGGTGCGGAGGGCCCATTCCCAACGCAGGGTTAAAGTGATCAACATGCTGATCATGGTGGCAGTGCTCTTCATGGTGTCATGGCTGCCTCTGTGGACGCTGATGCTGCTGACTGACTACAGGGATCTGGACACGCAGCAGATTGACTTCCTCAGCAGCTACCTGTTCCCTGTGGCCCACTGGCTGGCCTTCTTTAACAGTGGGATTAACCCCATCATATATGGCTTCTTCAATGAGAACTTCCGCAGGGGGTTCCAGGCTGCAGTGGCCTGCAGGGCCTGTTCACAAAAAACAACAACAGGGGTGGTTAATACACGCTTCAACTTCCCGCCCCCTAACAGAGTATTTAACGAGAACCCTGAGTCTTCTGGTGGGAGGAAAGGCCACTGCTCTAAGGGCACTCCTAAGGTTATCCCACATGCAACCAATGGAATCCTCCTAGATGATATTAACAGGAATGTTGGACTCAACAGGGTGATTGGAGCCTGGGTGGAGTGATTATATTTAGGGCTGTGACGATTATAGATTAATTGTTGTGCAAATGGCCATGGTTATTGCCATAATTGAGCTTGTAATGCATCTTTACAAATTAGCTATGAGATACCTAATGAATACAACATAGTTTTGTTGACACACCCCTGTCTCAAAAACAAATTGTTTTGACTGCTGGGAATTTTTTAAATGAAGCTTCTATTAACTATTAACCATGCTGTTCTGCTTGCAAAATGATAACCAACGTTACCCACCCATGTTGTAGGTGTGGTTCCCTTGCACACACTGAATAAATGTAATTCAACCACTGAAAACCTTCCCATTTTCTGGCCAACAGATTTCATTCAATAGGGTTTTCAGTACATTTATCTAAAGCCATCCCTTTGAATACGGTGTACCTTTAATTAAAATGTTCTCGACAAACTCACTACAATATGTATCAAGAGAATGGGTTCAGAATAGGGATCAATCGAAGCAAGCCATGGAAATACACACATATTCATCACCAATTGGTAGATTTTAAAATACTCTGATTTTATAGATTATTTAGGCTTAGGAAAGTATTTATAAATCATACATAAACAGGGTTGGAGAGCCTTCATACACAAAATATATTGGTGAATGAAAATTACAGTGGTTTGATTTATCCTGAAAGTTGCCATATTCAATAGATCAACCCATTAGATATTGGAAGGTGAGAAAGGTGTACAATAGAAGTTGAACAGTAGTCCAATAAATCCACAGACTGTGATGACAACGGTCCAGTCGCCATGAACGGTGCGCCAGGCTCCAGGTTTAAACTGCTATGTATGGTCTGCTTCCCGTAATGATTTTAAAAAGGCTACGTGTCCCAAATTATTGCACAACTTGTAATACGCTAATACTGTATGTCCACTATTAATAGCGACCCTCCGAAACATCCACATGGACGTGACAGAGGAAAGAAAGGGAGGCCTAGACGATGTAATGGAAGGATGCAAAATGTAGACTACAAATTTAAGGAAATGAACAGTCCCTGCACTAAAGTGACAGTTATTATGTACAGTGCCTTCAGAAAGTATTCATACCACTTGACGTATTCCACATTTTGTGTTACAGCCTGAATTAAAAAATGATTAAATATATTGTTTTAAAAACAATCCCACATAATGACAAAGTGAAAAGATGTTTTTAGACATTTTTGCTAATTTATTGAAAATGAAACACATATCTTATTTACATACAGTACTAGTCAAAAGTTTTGACACACCAACTCATTCCAGGAATTTTCTTTATTTTGACTATTTTCTACATTGTAGAATAATAGCGAAGACATCAAAACTATTAAATAAAACATATGGAATATATGTACTTCAAAGTAGCCACCCTTGACTTGATGACAGCTTTGCACACTCTTGGCATTCTCTCAACCAGCTTCATGAGGTAGTCACCTGGAATGCATTTCAATTAACAGGTGTGACTTGTTAAAAGTTAATTTGTAGAATTTCTTTATTTATTAATGTGTTTGAGCCAATCAGTTGTGTTGTGACAAGGTAGGGTTGGTATACAGAAGATAGCCCTATATGGTAAAAGACCAAGTCCACATTATCACAAGAACAGCTCAAATAAGCAAAGAGAAACGACAGTTAATCATGAAGGTTAGTCAATCCGGAAAATTTCAAGAACTTTGAAAGTTTCTAGATGTGCAGTCGCAAAAACTATCAAGTGCTATGATGAAACTGGCTCTCATGAGGACCGACACAGGAAAGGAAGACCCAGAGTTACCTCTGCTGGAGAGTTCATTACAGTTACCAGCCTCAGAAATTGCAGCCCAAATTAAATGCTTCACACAGTTCAAGTAACAGACACATCTCAACATCAACTGTTCAGAGAAGACTGTGTGAATCAGTCCTTCATGGTCAAATTGCTGCAAAGAAACCACTACACAAATAATAAGAAGAGACTTGCTTGGGTCAAACAATGGATGTTACACTGTCTGTGGTTACTGCCTTGTAACCAGCATGGCTACAACAGCATTCTGCAGAAATACGCCATCCCATCTGGTTTGCGCTTATTGGGACTATCATTTGTTTTCAACAGGACAATGACCCAACACACTTCTAGGCTGTGTAAGGGCTATTTGTCCAAGAAGGAGAGTGGATGGTGTGCTGCATCAGATGACCTGATCTGCACAATCACTCGACCTCAACCCAATTTTTATTTATGTATATATATATATATATTATAAGTCAGTTAAGAACAAATTCTTATTTTCAGTGATGGCCTAGGAACAGTGGGTTAACTACCTTGTTCAGGGGCAGAACAACAGACTTTTACCTTGTTAGCTTGGGGATTCGATCTTGCAACCTTTCGGTTACAAGTCCAACGCTATAACCACTAGGCTACCTGCCACCACATTAGATGGTTTGGGATGGGAAAAATAGCCAACAAGTGCTCAGCATATGTGGGAACTCCTTCAAGACAGTTGGAAAAGCATTCCAGGTGAAGCTGGTTGAGAGAATGCAAAGAGTGTGCAAAGCTGTCTTCAAGGCCGGCTACTTTAAAGAATCTAAAAACTAAAATATATTTTGATTTGTTTAACACTTTGGTTACTACATGATTCCATATGTGTTATGGGGGAGTGGTCAGACGGAAGACACTCCTGAGAAAAAGGCACATGGTAGCACACCTGAGAGCTTAAGGTATGAGACAAAAATTGGTACTCTTTCGCTTGAATGCAAAGCACCTGTCTGACACTATCCCTACCATGAAGCATGTGATGGCAGCATCATGCTATGGGGATGCTTTTCAGTGGTAAGGAGACTGGTAAGGATAGAGGGAACAATGAATGGAGCCAAATACAGGCAAATCCTTGATGAAAACCTGCTTCAGAGAGCAAATTACCATTGACTGGGGCGAAGATTTACGTTACAACAGGACAATGACCCCAAGCATACAACCAAAGCAACGCTGGAATGGCTTCAGAACAAGAATGTGAAAGTCCTTGAGCGACCCAGCCAAAGCCCAGGCTTGAATCCCATTGAAAATCTGTGGAATGACTTAAAGACTGCTGTTCACCACCGCTCCCCATCTAATGTAACAGAGCTTGAGAAAATCTGCAAAAAAGAATGGAGGAAAATCCCCAAACCTAGATGTGCAAAGCTGATACAGAAATACCCAAGACTACAAAGTATGGACTCGGGGTGTGAATACTTATGCAAATGAGATATTTTTGTATTTCATTCTCAATAAATTTGCCAACTTTTTTCCCCTTTTTTTTTTAAAGTCAAGGGGTATGAATACTTTCTGAAGGCACTGTATGTGGGTATTATTGACGGTGGCTTCTGATAGCGGCTAATATTTAATATAATAGAAATGGTAAAAACATATATAATAGCCTGGGCACATAATTAAAACATTCTAGAGTGCATAAATCAACTCGATATGTTCGGCGCTACTGTCAGTGCGCATCGATTTCCATATAGCCTTGGCTTGTGTTTCCAAATTTCACCCCTGCAAATGATGAAGCCATAGGCATATAATAAAATTGTGGAATAATGACAGCTATTTATACTTCACGGTGGAAAAGGGTCCTGTACAACACCCCTCCCACTCCCTTTCTGCCTGGAGGTGAGCCCTCCCCTCATTTGTCGCCACACACCTCCATCAAAGCTCCTTAAGAACAATCACGTGCACCTGAAAGAGGTGGGCCTACCCCTTTAAATGCCCCCCACCTGCAGTTATTAGCCCCCTTTCAACCAAACTAGCATGTGACAGATGCGGTCATTGACAGTGAGTATCATACGTATGTGGTGTGTGGCGTCCAAGTTGGAGTTATTCCTTTTGTTAGGTTACTGTAAATACATATTATATTACTCCCTACAGCATGGGTGCTAATTTGATTGTGCTTGTTTGTTGCACATAGAGCACTAATATTGTACATAGATGCTAATGTGTATCTTTGAGCCTTCCAGTTTGGTGACATGAGTATAAGTGTTTGCCCTTTATTGCCCAAGTTAATGGCATAATGTAAAAACAATGTCTTGTTTCTATTCACCCTAGTGAAAAAATCTTCATGCCTCACCTACATCACCATCTATCACATCTGTTAACTGTAACACCGTCTGAAGCCTACAAAGACCAATGATACAAATCTATTCAATAAAAGATCCATTGGCTACCCTCTCTTTTTGTTCATGCAGACCTACCTACTGCGTTACCTCCCACCCATCCTACCCAGTTTCTTTGAGCTATTTTACAGGGCTGAAATAGCTGTCATATTGACATGCTTTTCAGTTTGCTGAAAGATTTAATCTGATTACAAAAAAAGGTAACTGTAATCAGTTATGTTACTAGCATAGTTGTAATCGGATTGCATTAGAAAAACTAGTTAACTACTTGGATTACTTTTAAATGTCTTCTCAATTACATTTGAAGAAAGGCACAACTTTTACGTTTTTTCCACCTGAGTGAATCAGGGACCACTATGATAATGTTTTTGATGGCTCCTTTCGGTCTTCCAATGTCTGTTAAGGGGAAGTAATAAAACATGTAATTAGAAGTAATCTGATTACATTACAGAGTTCGGTTAATCCCAAAGTTACGTTACTGATTACTATTTAGGACTGGTAACTGATTACATTTAGTAAGTAACCTACCCAACCCTGGTCTTATCGATAGGGCTAATTAATTTATAAATTAGTGCATAGAGATTGGTGTTTTTTTACTCGGAACCAATGGGTTGCTCCACCTTATTCAGAGTTTCCTCGCATGTAAAGGTAATGGAATTATGAGTGCATTAAGTCAAGGTCGGAATAAGGCGTTTCTGTAAACACACCTCTGCCACACCTCCATTTCTATGATCTCCACCCCAAACAAATAGCTGGCTGGCACATGCTTTACCTCATGCTTAAATTCAAGGTCAGAATAAAGTAACATTTTCACGTGGGTAACTCGGGTCTGATTCCCCGTTTTGCATTGATATCAAGATCTATTCCTTGTTAGAGGTTCCCCTTTGAAGTAAAATCTTTTGTTGATTAATTTTAGGCTGATAAGATACAATCCCGTCACCACCAATATCAATACAAGCACATGCACGTGTGCATATACACACATCAAACAGCCCCGAAGCAATTATATGCAAATGTGTTTGGGTGTATGGGTCCTCTGGGCCTGTGAAATGACATTTAAACATGGGTATTTCTGGAAGACAGGAATACACATGCTGAGACATCAGTCATTGAATATTTCTTCTTTGGGTGCAGTTAGAAGTACGAGATACCATAACCACTCACAGGGATGGCTAACACTTAAAGTTCATTCGGTCTGTACAGATTCATGTAAAACGGCTTTTAGTTTCTTTGCACTTCACTTAGGGGTTGATTAAAATCTATGTTTTTTTTATGTGTGTTTTGATTTAAGCAATTGTCAGTAGTTGGTATTCAGACCTACCTTGTTCCTTTGTGTAACTGGCTTTGCAGGTGTGGCTCCGTTGCACGCATTGAATACATTTAATTAAACTGCTGAAAACCCTCCCACTTGATGGCCAACACAATTTATTGTGGAGTATTCATTTAATATGGTTTTCAGTACATTTATCTAAAGCCATACCTTTAAAACGAGATAAATCTACCATAATCCTCACTAATCATGGAACGATAATGACAGCTGTCCAGTTGTGTGAACCGTGCGCCTTGCTCCAGGCCAGGCTCCAGGTTTAAACAGCTATGTGGAGACTGTGTTCCAAATTGAGGCTACATATCCCAAATTATTACACAAGATTAGCCAAATATCATCCACTATTGCTAGCAGCCCACAGAAACAACCACAAAGACATTGTAGCGGTCCTATGTGTAGCTGGTGTAAGGAGTCAGGCGCAGGACAGCAGATATGAGTACTTAAAGTACTTTACTCAAAAATTCCAAATATACAAAGTAACAATGATAGCCCACAAACACGGACCAAATACAATAAACATTCACTCACAAACACAACATGGGGAACAGAGGGTTAAATAATAAACAAGTAATTGGTTGAGTGAACCTAGGTGTGATAAGACAAAGACAGAACAAATGGAAAATGAAAAGTGGATCGGCGGTGGCTAGAAAGCCGGTGACGTCGACCGCTGAATGCCGCCCGAACAAGGAAATCCCGCAGCAACGAAGGGTCAAGGACGTCCTCCATCTCTCCTCCGGACCGTACCCTCCCAATCCACGAGGTACTGAAGGTCCCTTGCCCGACGCCTCGAGTCTAGGATGGCTCGAACAGCATGCGCCGAGGCCCCCCTCGATGTCCAGATGGGACAGAGGAACCTCCCGCACCTCAGCTTCCTGGAGTGGACCAGCCACCACCGGCCTGAGGAGAGACACATGGAACGAGGGATTAATAATAAAGAAGTAATTAGTTGAGTGAAGCTAGGTGTGATAAGACAAAGACAGAACAAATGGAAAATGAAAAGTGGATTGGCGGTGGCTAGAAAGCTGGTGACGTTGACTGCCGAATGTCGCCCGAACAAGGAGAGGGACCGACTTCGGCGGAAGTCGTGACAGACATGACCTGAAAGAAAGGTAAACGGAATGGAATTATCCAAAATGTAGGCTACAAATTGAAGGAAACTAACACTAAAGTGACAGTATGTGGCCAAACAGTACGTGGACACCCCTTCAAATTAGTGGATTCGGCTATTTCAGCCACACCCGTTTCTGACAGGTGTATAAAATCGAGCACACAGCCATGCAATCTCCATAGACAAACTGTGGCAGTAGATTGGCCTTACTGAAAAGCTCAGTGACTTTAAACGTGGCACCGCCATAGGATGCCACCATTTCAACAAGTCAGTTTGTCAAATTTCTGCCCTGCTAGCGCTACCTCGGTCAACTACATGTGCTGTTATTGTGAAGTGGAAATGTCTAGGAGCAACAACGGCTCAGTTGCTAAGTGGTAGGCCACACAAGCGCACAGAACGGTACCGTCGACTGCTGAAGCATGTAGCAAGTAAAAATCATCTCTCCTCGGTTGCAACACTCACAACCAAGTTCGAAACTGCCTCTGGAAGCAATGTCAGCACAAAAAATTAAATGGGTTTCCATGGCCGAGCAGCCGCACACAATCCAGATCACCATGCGCAATGCCAAGAGTCAGCTGGAGTGGTGTAAAGCTCGCCACCATTGGACTCTGGAGCAGTGGAAACGTGTTCTCTTCATTATCTGACAGTCTGATGGACAATTCAAGGTTTGGCGGATGCCAGGAGAACGCTGCCTGCCCGAATGCATAGTGCCAACTGTAAAGTTTGGTGGATGAGGAATAATGGTTTGGGGCTGTTTTCATGGTTCAGGCTGGGCCCCTTACTTCCAGTGAAGGGAAATCTTAATGCTACAGCAAACAATGACATTCTATACAATTCTATGCTTCCAAATGTGTGGAAACAGTTTGTGGAACGTCCTTTCCTGTTTCAGCATGACAATGCCCCCATGCACAGAGCTAGGTCCATACAGAAATGGTTTGTCGAGATCGGTGTGGAAGAACTTGACTGGCCTGCACAGAGTCCTCACCTCAACCCATTTTGAACGAATTGGAACGCTGACTGCAAGCCAGGCCTAATCGCCCGAAATGCAGCTGTAGGCAACATCTAAATTATTGCCTCCTGTAACCTATCAAAACTAATTTCCCGTTAGAAACGATCACTTATTTGAAGAATATAAAATCCTCCTGCGGCAGGATTATTTTATTCCTGCAACAAAACTGGTCAAATTAAGGTCCCACACCTCTACTGTGGCTGTAATAGTATTTAGACATTGCAATAAAGAGATCATCCATGTTGTTAATATAATACATGTCATGTCAGCGTCATGAATCGTTAAAATGTCGACAAATGTTTTTTATGACTGTCACGCCCTGACCTTAGTTATCTTTGTTTTCTTTATTATTAGTTTAGGTCAGGGTGTGACAAGGGTGGTTTGTGTAGTTTTTGTATTGTCTAGGGTTTTTTGTATGTCTAGGGGTTTCGCTAGTCTAGGTGTTTATATGTCTTTGGTTGCCTAGATTGGTTCTCAATCAGAGGCAGCTGTTTATTCGTTGTCTCTGATTGGGAACCATATTTAGGTAGCCGTATTCCTTGGTTATTTTGTGGGTTGTTATTATATGTTTAGTTGCCTGTTCTGCACTAGCCATATTGCTTCACATTTTGTTTAGTTCTGTTCAGTGTTCTCTCTTTATTAAAGAGTTATGTTTTCTCACCACGCTGCGCCTTGGTCTCCTCTTTCTGACGACCGTGACAATGATGTATAATATTAACATGAATGATATCTTTCTTGGATTGAGGAAGGAAATAGGTACACTGCTGTTCAAAAGTTTGGGGTCACTTAGAATTGTCCTTGTTTTTGAAAGAAAAGCACATTTTTTTGTCCATTAAAATAACATCAAATTGATCAGAAATACAGTGTAGACATTGTTAATGTTGTAAATGACTATTGTAGCTGGAAACGGCTGATTTTTATGGAATATCTACATAGGCATACAGAGGCCCATTATCATCAACCATAACTCTTGTGTTCCACGTTTTGTTAACTAATCCAAGTTTATCATTTAAAAAAGGCTAATTGATCATTAGAAAACCATTTTGCAATTATGTTAGCACGGCTGAAAACTGTCGTGCTGATTAAAGAAGCATTAAAACTGGCCTTCTTTAGACTATTTGAGTATCTGGAGCGTCACCATTTGTGGGTTCGATTACAGGTTCCAAATTACCAGAAACAAAGCACTTTCTTCTGAAACTCGTCAGTCTATTCTTGTTCTGCGAAATTCAGGCTATTCCATGTGAGAAATTGCCAAGAAACTGAAGATATGCTGGCTTTCTAAGCAGAGTTGAAAAAAAAAAACATATCTCAGACTGGCCAATAAAAATAAATGACTAAGATGGGCAAAAGAACACTGACACTGGACAGAGGAAGATTGGAAAAAAGTGTTATGGACAGATAAATCTTAGTTTCAGTTGTTCGGATCACAAAGAAGAACATTCGGGAGACGCAGAAAAAATGAAAAGATGCTGGAGGAGTGCTTGACGCCATCTGTCAAGCATGGTGGAGGCAATGTGATGGGGTGCTTTGGTGGTGGAAGAGTGGAAGTACAGGGTAAAAAGGATCTCGAAGAATGAAGGCTATCACTCCATTTTGCAACGCCATACCATACCCTGTGGACGGTGCTTAATTGGAGCTAATTTCCTCCTACAACAGGACAATGACCTAAAGCACAGCTCAAAACTATGCAATAACTATTTAGGGAAGAAGCAGTCAGCTGGTATTCTGTCTATAATGGAGTGGCCAGCACAGTCACCAGATTTCAACCCTATTGAGCTGTTGTGGGAGCAGATCGACCGTATTTGTGTGAGGTGCTTCAGGAAGCATGGGGTGAAATCTCTTCATATTACCTCAAGAAATTGACAACTAGAATGCCAAAGGTCTGCAAAGCTGTAATTGCTGCAAATGGAAGATTATTTGACGAAAGCAAAGTTTGAAGGACAAACTGATTATTCAAATAAAATATCCTTATTTATAACCTTGCCAACGTCTTGACTATATTTCCTATTCATTTCGCAACTCATTTCATTTATGTTTTCATGGAAAACAAGGACATTTCTAGGTGACCCCAAACTTTTCAACATAATTGTATATGATGCTGTTAGGTGTGTCAACAGCAGTTTTGTTGGGGTTGGTTGTCCCATTAACTCTGGGGTTGAGGAGATCACAATGTCCAATATGTTGAACACACATTTAATCAACAAGGGCTCAGGCTATAGACATTGAATGAAAGTAATATAGGGCCCGCTGTCACCCAGGTCTAGGCTAACTGGGATAAACCAACCAACCATTCAGCTGGAAATGTTAGTGAAATGGGTCAGTTTACTTATTCAGTTCACCCAGAGCATTGGATAGTTTTTAAACCCTAAACTCCAATTTACCCCTAACACCCCATCTCAATCCTAACCCCATACATCCGGCCCCTAGGCTATAAACCCCTATGACGAAAATAACATCCTGTATGGGTTCATACATAAAAAATAGGCATTTTACAAGTCTAGTTTACAACAAGATTGCACTACAAAATTGTGTTGATTTAAAAAAAAACTGAATTGGCCTGTGTTGGTGACCAGGGTGCAGCTTTGTGTCACGACCTCCAGTGTGCTAAGTTTGTAAGCTTTTCTATGGGATGTTGGCCTGGCGCCCGGGTATGTTAGCGAATCACTGATCTAGAATAAAGACATTGTGGAGAGGCAGCACCGTGTGTATAAACCCGCCCTCAAAAAAAAAAAAAAAGATTGCGTTTCCCCAAATCCTCTCTGTCTACCCGCTTTTCCTTTCTTTTCTTTTCTTTTAATTTTCCAAAACTCTGCTTTTATTAACTTCAAAATATGACTTTTATGCCGAGCTATTTGTTACTGCTATCAGGTCTCCGCGTTTTACTTACGGTTGATTTGGATGTGGAAACAAGTAACTTCATTGACCTAAGCGCCCCAGAAGTAATCGACTACAAAGATCCCTGCAAAGCTGGTAATGTTACTATGTTTCATATTATATGGGATATTTAATTATAGTTTGCTTTATCTGGATTCCCTTTATAGATAAGACTGCACATTGGGCAAGACCGAAGTGATGGTTGATTTAAAGGGACAGGCAATGAGTTGAACTTGTTTTCACAAGCGCGCCGCTCGAAGGTGAAGCACATCACTTACGTAGTATAGCAACAGCGTGTAAAGTTACCGAAATCAATTATGGTATAAATGATAATAAACTCGAGGCCAAGTCCAACCATATCGTGCATGGTGCGCCGGGCATTGTTCCACAGTGGTGTGTTAGGGGTATTGTATGGAACACACAGACAGCTGTCAAATCCAGACTGGGCTGAAAAGCCTTTGTCCATTAATCAATCAAGCATCACTTTGAGCTTGCTTCAATACAATTCAATGTTCTCTGTTATGTGAAGATCATTTATCCTGTTTTACCTTCTGTAGTGTATGTAGGAGGCTGGAATAGAGCTATGGAAGACTTGAATAGAATGGCCATGGAACATGTCAAGTGGGGGCATGATGAAAAATATTCAAAACAGAGGATATGGTCTTTTGATGAATCTAGGCTTGCTAAATAACATTGGGCACAAAATGTGGTCCTAAAACCTGTGTGTGTGTGTGTGTGTATATATATATATATATATATATATATATATATATATATATATATATATATATATATATATATATATATATATATATATATATATAGACATAACATTGTACTTAAGCGAGGCTGGAATAGCTATGAAACAGTTTTAAAGAACAGACATGGAACATGTCAATTGGGTGCAAGAGATGATAGAGTCAAAACAAGGGACAAAGCCTTAAAGGGATATTTCACCTATGACTCTGGGTTTGTTTTGATCATGTCCAAGGCACCTCTAGGTCAGTGAGATCTGTTTCACACATATTGACCACCGAGAAGTCATGTCTGGGTTTCACGCACCGAATTATACACCCGATGACCTCATGTGGATGAGATCTGAACATTAACGTAGTCCCGCTTTGTGTGCATTCCACAAAGCCTCTATGTTATGATTATCGTTCTATACATTTGTGTTCAGGTATACTTTATATGGTTGTCCTTGTTCGATAGAGCCATTGGACATTTCCAGCGATGTTCCTATCGGCATATTCATTGTTAGATGTACAGGGTGCCACATTTTCTCTCAGCCTCTGAAAGACTACAGCTCAGCGTGGGCCGGTGCTTCCTGCTCTGGCCCTGTCATGCATCGTGCATTTGCTATGAATGCAGGACCTTGTGGTACACTATAAGCAGACTAATACATAGGAAGTCGAAACTTCCTGATCCTACCTGTGAAATTAAAATGTGCTCGTTCTAGCTTGTGGTGAGCACTTTTTTAAATGTTTATGACAAAGTCTTGATGTTTTTAATATAGAGCTAAGGTGAAATGTCCATTTAATTAAATCCATCAATTTAAACACTCTGGACTCTAGGGTATGTAACAAGGTACTTCATTTTGGAAACGGGTCTGCTCAGCCAGACGACTGTTATCCACAATGCTATATGTATCTGTGACCACCTGGGTTTGAACTCGGATTGAATATTTTCCCGGTATTTTACAAATGTTCCATCCCGAAAATAAATCACTAACACGGTATTTCCCGCCAAAACCGGAAGTGTCATTCAAAAGCATTTAAAGGATATAAATAACCCTGTGTCTGGATTTGAATAGTTTTAATCAAAAATTTAAGCACGAAAATAAAATATAATGAATGAAACAAGCTCCAGTAGGCTAATCTTTTTGAGTGTGAACTGTACTACTGTACTGTATTGTATTATACTGTATTATATGGGCTGGAATTAGGCACCTCGTTCAAACCATGATAAAGCAGAGAGAACATTCTGGTGCAGCACCATGTGTCCTACAAAGTATAGCAAATTTGGTTATCATTTTTAAGAATATTTCCCCTAATGCTTTTAGCCTGCCTACCTCTTTCTCTAAGAACCGATGCTGATGATGAGAAGCAGGAATGGAGAGTGAACATTTAATCAAGCACAGACAAGGAACAGGACAGGAACAGCGTCAGAACAGGGGGAACAAAACAACATGACGACAATAATGCTGAAGCGGGGGACAACCTCGGGAACAGACAGATATAGGGTAGGAAATAAACACAGGTGAGTGGGTCCAGGTAAGTGTAATGGATCGCTGATGCGTGTGACGAGGGGAGCAGGTGTGCGTAATGATGGTGGCAGAAGTGCGTTAAGCAAGGCAGCCTGGCACCCTCGAGCACCAAGGAGGGAGAGTGGAAGCTCCCCCCCCTCCACTAGGGACGCCACCCGGTGTCCCGTCCGGACGAGCCTGACGGGCCGGCCGAGGCATAAAAACCTGGCGATCCGGCTGAGGCCTGACGTGGGATGGGCGCCTGCCGAGCCAACTGGGGCAAGGAAAAATCTTGAGCCGGCTAGGGCGTGGAGAGAAAAAGGCACAAAACACCAACATCTCGTCCCAACTGTAAAGTATGGTGGAGAGAGCATCATGGTTTGGGGCTGCTTTGCTGCCTCAGGGCCTGGACAGCTTGCTATCATCGCCGAAAAATGAATTCCCAAGTTTATCAAGACATTTTGCAGGATAATGTAAGACTATCTGTCCGCCAATTGAAACTCAACAGAAGTTGGGTGATGCAACAGGGCAACGACCCAAAACACAAAGTAAATCAACAACAGAATGGCTTGAACAGAAGAAAGTATGACTTCCGGAGTGGCCCAATCAGAGTTCTGACCTTAACCCGATTTAAAATGCTGTAGCATGACCTTGAGAGCGGTTCACTCCAGACATCCTAAGAATTTTGCTGAATTGAAACAGTTTTGTAAAAATGAATGGTCCAAAATTCCTCCTGATCGTTGTGCAGGTCTGATCCGCAACTACAGAAAATGTTTGGTTGAGTTTATTGCTGCCAAAGGAAGGTCAACCAGTTATTAAATCCAAGAGTTCACATACTTTTCTCACCCTACACTGTGAATGTTTACACAGTGTGTTCAATAAAGACATGAAAACATATAATTGTTTGTGTGTTATTAGTTTAAGCAGACTGTGTTTGTATATTGTTGTGACTTAGATGAAGATCAAATCAAATTTTTTGACCAATTTATGCAGAAATCCAGGTATTTCCAAAGGGGTCACATACTTTTTCTTGCCACTGTATATATAGGACTATAAATCAATCTTGAACAGGATGATCTATTTTGGAAGAAATTTGAATGGAATTGATAGTGTGCTCGCTCTTGCACTCTCTGCAGCTGCAATAAACATTTTAAAAATTAGGTGACTCTGAAAGCATAGATAGAGATGTGTAAATTAGACTCGCATTCGGTCATTATACTACTGTAGCATAGGCTATGCTGCAGCAAATGTAGGTCCACCTGTCACAATAAAAAGTTACCATGATGAGATGATACTGATACATACTGAGATTGGCTGTCGGTCCCCACCCTGAGCATTGAACATGCAGTGACTAGAGAGAAGGCTGTAGAGAATCCAGATTTAGACATTGCATATACAGTGCCTTGCAAAAGTATTCGGCCCCCTTGAACTTTGCGACCTTTTGCCACATTTCAGGCTTCAAACATAAAGATAGAAAACTGTATTTTTTTGTGAAGAATCAACAACAAGTGGGACACAATCATGAAGTGGAACAACATTTATTGGATATTTCAAACCTTTTTAACAAATCAAAAACTGAAAAATTGGGCGTGCAAAATTATTCAGCCCCCTTAAGTTAATACTTTGTAGCGCCACCTTTTGCTGCGATTACAGCTGTAAGTCGCTTGGGGTATGTCTCTATCAGTTTTGCACATCGAGAGACTGACATTTTTTCCCATTCCTCCTTGCAAAGCAGCTCGAGCTCAGTGAGGTTGGATGGAGAGCATTTGTGAACAGCAGTTTTCAGTTCTTTCCACAGATTCTCGATTCGATTCAGGTCTGGACTTTGACTTGGCCATTCTAACACCTGGATATGTTTATTTTTGAACCATTCCATTGTAGATTTTGCTTTATGTTTTGGATCATTGTCTTGTTGGAAGACAAATCTCCGTCCCAGTCTCAGGTCTTTTGCAGACTCCATCAGGTTTTCTTCCAGAATGGTCCTGTATTTGGCTCCATCCATCTTCCCATCAATTTTAACCATCTTCCCTGTCCCTGCTGAAGAAAAGCAGGCCCAAACCATGATGCTGCCACCACCATGTTTGACAGTGGGAATGGTGTGTTCAGGGTGATGCGCTGTGTTGCTTTTACGCCAAACATAACGTTTTGCATTGTTGCCAAAAAGTTCAATTTTGGTTTCATCTGACCAGAGCACCTTCTTCCACATGTTTGGTGTGTCTCCCAGGTGGCTTGTGGCAAACTTTAAACAACACTTTTTATATCTTTAAGAAATGGCTTTCTTCTTGCCACTCTTCCATAAAGGCCAGATTTGTGCAATATACGACTGATTGTTGTCCTATGGACAGAGTCTCCCACCTCAGCTGTAGATCTCTGCAGTTCATCCAGAGTGATCATGGGCCTCTTGGCTGCATCTCTGATCATTCTTCTCCTTGTATGAGCTGAAAGTGTAGAGGGACGGCCAGGTCTTGGTAGATTTGCAGTGGTCTGATACTCCTTCCATTTCAATATTATCGCTTGCACAGTGCTCCTTGGGATGTTTAAAGCTTGGGAAATCTTTTTGTATCCAAATCCGGCTTTAAACTTCTTCACAACAGTATCTCGGACCTGCCTGGTGTGTTCCTTGTTCTTCATGATGCTCTCTGCGCTTTTAACGGACCTCTGAGACTATCACAGTGCAGGTGCATTCATACGGAGACTTGATTACACACAGGTGGATTGTATTTATCATCATTAGTCATTTAGGTCAACATTGGATCATTCAGAGATCCTCACTGAACTTCTGGAGAGAGTTTGCTGCACTGAAAGTAAAGGGGCTGAATAATTTTGCACGCCCAATTTTTCAGTTTTTGATTTGTTAAAAAAGTTTGAAATATCCAATAAATGTCGTTCCACTTCATGATTGTGTCCCACTTGTTGTTGATTCTTCACAAAAAATACATTTTTACATCTTTATGTTTGACGCCTGAAATGTGGCAAAAGGTCGCAAAGTTCAAGGGGGCCGAATACTTTTGCAAGGCACTGTAATTTAAAAGTTCCATTTCACGTCATGTTCATATAAATAATTTATAATATTTTATTACAATTTATCGGTTTCTCACAGTTATTTATCCTGGGAAAAGGGAGTGGTTTTAGGTGGTACATTTAGGTAAATCTCAGTAACCGCTAACCTAGTTTGAACTCAGATCATCTGAGGTTGTATTAATCCACGGAGCTTCCTCAGAAAATGTACACTCAGACAAGGTTACTCATCACGTGAGCGTGGTTCACTGAACCCCCTCCATCATACTTCAATGCCATTTGGCCTCTTCCTCCTCTTCACAATGACCCCATTACCTAACAGACTAGACATCAATAGATCAAACTCGGGTCACAGCACCATTGTGATCCACTCCGATGCTTTTTATTTGTATTTAATAATACATTGACGGTGCACTGAATAGGCTCCCTCTTCTTGAAGACCCAGTTTACAATTGTGTTCAACTATCTGGTTCCCCACATCTCTCAACTCCCCTCTTTTCTTCCCTTTCCTCTAATTTTATATCACGTTACTCTCATCTTCTCTCCATCCTCCCAACCTTCCCCATATTTACTTTTCCCTCTCCATTCTTTATTTCCTCCTTTGTCCTGTTCCCTTCTTCCTTCTCCCCCCTAATATCATCTCTGTCCTGTTTCTTCTATCCGTCTCTCCGTTGCCTGGAGACCCGGGGTCATTGAGGCCATGACAGAGTAGTCCTCGGTTGGAAGCCGGTGAAATCCCACTGGCTGCAAGGCATGTGCTGAGCACTGTAGGCCTAGGTCTGCAGTCATTTACAGTCACTCTTTGCATGAATGACTTTGCTTCAAAGGCAGGGACAACCGGGGCTTATTGCCAAAGTACTTAGTTAGGGTTACTTAGACCCAGGATTTGGTGGTTCCCTTCTCCATAATTTACTTTCCCTTGCCCCATGAAGTGGTGCATCATCACCCATGTACAGATGTAGGGTCTTAATTTGAGCCAGATTGTTACAGCAGGAAAATAATCCTGCAGCAACAGGAAATGTGAATTATTATGTGGATTATAATTAATGGACATTTTTGTAGGGGTTTATACACTTATACAAACCCTTAAAAATTGAAATTGCAAACTTCAAAAACCTTTTCAAACCTCAAATACACTGCACGTTTTACATTTCCTGCAACTCCTGTGTAGATTTGGCCTTGTATTTTAGTTTATTGTCCTGCTGAAAGGTGCATTTTCCCTCCCAGTTTTGTTGGAAAGCAGACTAAACCAGGTCTTACTCTAGGATTTTGCCTGTACTTATAGCTGTATTTTGTTTCTTTTTATTAATAAAACATCTCTCTAGTCCTTGCCCATGACAAGCATACCCATAACATGATGCAGCCACCACCATGCTTGAAAATATGAAGAGTGGTACTCAGTGATCTTTTTTTCCACCAAACATAATGCTTTGTATTCAGGACAAAAGTTTATTTTTTATCACATTTTTTGGCAGTATAATTTAAGTGCCTTGTTGCATGTTTTAGAATATTTTGATTCTGTACAGGCTTCCTTCTTTTCACTCCGTCATTTAGGTTAGTATTGTGGAGTGCTAATTTTCCATGGACCTTATTTGAACATGTCACAGTGTGAGGGTAGCCACAAGGGAAAAGGAGAAAAAAGGCAGAGTGTAGATCAATCCCACTAGACATTCCCTCTGGACAGAAGTCAGCAAATTCCCAAGAGGCATCTACTTTAACATATTGCTTTGACTACTTAATTATAAATTCTGAGTATCATATCTGAAATGTACCAATCTATATGTCATGCATCTCACACTTTGTGGCTCTAAAGGTTCGATTTGTCATGGCAGGTTGAATTGAACCTGTTTTCTGATCAATTTCTCTCAACTCACTGTGCTAATTAAGCCTTCCGATTGTTATGCTTTGACAGGTTACTCTAACTGACAAGTAGCAGCCTGTCTGGGTATTCAAAGAGTATGGCCTCTCAGCTCTACATCTGCACACTGCTGCACACCATCATGCCGATCTATGTGGTAGTATGGGTATTGGAACATGACCATAAGGTTTGTGTGGGGTTGATTTAGATTACTGTATGTCATGGGGAAAAAGGGTTCAGATTCAGAAAGCACGTCTATTTCAACCCCTTTATGTACACTGAACAAAAATATAAACACACTATGTAAAGTGTTTCATGAGCTGAAGTGAAAAATCCCAGAAATGTTCCATACACACAAACAGCTTAAATTTGTACACAAATTTGTTCACATCCCTGTTAGTGAGCATTTCTCCTTTGCCAAGATAACCCATCCACCTGACAGGTGTGGCATTTCAAGAGGCTGATTGAACAGTATGATTACAGGTGCACCTTGTGCTGGGGACAATAAAAGGCCGCTTTAAAATGTGCAGTTTGGTCACACAACACAATGCCACAGATGTCTCAAGTTTTGAGGGAGAGTGCTTGACATTCTGACTGCAGGAATGTCAACCAAAGCTGTTACCAGATTATTAAAATTGTATTTCTCTACCAATGCCATTTCAGAGAATTTGGCAGTACGTCCAATTGGCCTCATATTCACAGGCCACGTGTAACCACGCAAGGACCTCCACATTTGGCTTCTTCACCTGCGGGAACGCTGCTGAGCAGTATTTCTGTCTGTAATAAAGCCTTTTTTTTGGGAAAACTCATTCTGATTGTCTCATTCTCCCCAGTGGGTGGGCCTCGCTACCAAGTGGGTGGGCCTATGCCCTCCAAGGCCGCACCGCTGCACCGCAGGCTGTACCGCTGGCTTTACCGCTGCCCAGTCATGTGAAATCCATAGATTAGGGTAACTTAATAAAATTGTTGAAATTGTTGCATGTTGCATTTATATTTTTGTTCAGTATAATTGTGTTCTATTGGGCATCTCTGTTTAAGCATGAATGCACTATATGTGCTCACACATGTGACAGTTAGTGGGTATGTGGGGATTATTTTGCAGTGCATACTGTATGCAGGAGCTGTGTGCGCTTGTCAAACAGTAGTCTAACAGAGCCCTGAGGGCCTCCCATTGGGGGAGAGGGAAGCACCAATCACACATCAGCTCACACACCATAGCCAGCAGGCAGGGTGTGGGCCTTACTGCATAGCTTCACACATGTCAAAAATGAGGGACCTAAGCATAACATACCCCAAAGCACTGCTTTACATGCTGTAGGTGATATACTGTCAGCTGAATTCAAATGCGTACCATGCCGAGTGGCTGTAGATATGTTTATGTTTTAAATATACCAGATTCCCACCTTTACTTCCAGTTTCTTCCAACTACTGTGTAGCTATATATTCGGGTACAAATAAAGGTTTACCAAAAACAGTAGTTGTCTCCCTTTCACTTTTTCCATCTCTGTCTTCTTGATTGCCTGTCTAAATAAGTATCTCTCTAGTTTTGCAAACTTTTTTTGCCAACTGTGAATCGCATTAAAACAATGTTTCAGCTACAGGATGAATTCTTGGTTGTGTCTGTGTGTTTGCTCTAGCTGCCTTCCTGGGAGACATTGCTTTGGATGAGGAAGACCTACGTATGTTTAAGGTGGACCGCATTCTGGATGTTATTCAGAGGTCCATCCAGACCTTCAACGACACAGATGCAGGTACAGTACAGGAGCCATGCTGGACATGGAGGATTTCACAATTGGGGTCAATTTAGGGTGTGTTCACATATGACTGCCATCTGAGTTGCTAAACCATGTATGAATTTTAAACGAGGGGTTACATTTGTTTTCCGAAGGGACTGAGTTAAAATTGACTGAATGACCTCAACCCTGCATGGGTTACTTATCTGTTTGCATGTGTTTGTTCCAGTGAATGGTTCGTTGTCCAGTGAGAGCAGTAGGAATGACATGTCTCCAGACAGCCATGGGCAGGGCTTTCGTCGCAGGAGGAGGGCTGCCACCTCCAGACCAGAGCGGGTGTGGCCAGATGGGGTCATTCCATATGTAATCAGTGGGAATTTCAGTGGTGAGTTCTGACTAGGAGATAGAGAAAGACCTTAAATTGACTTGATTTTCAGATGCTTCATTGATTGTTAACGTCTCTCCATCTGTCTGTACATATCTGCAGTATAACCATAATCATTATAGAGAATAAATCATCATTTGTTTGCTTTTGATGTTCAATCATATAAGTTGTCTACTAATGTACGACATCAGTAATTCAATCCACTGAGACTCTCAGTGCAGTCCTTGATTAGGGCACTTGAAGGACCACCCTCCCTTTTAGGCAGCCAGCGAGCGATATTCCGTCAGGCCATGCGTCACTGGGAGAAGCACACGTGCGTGACCTTCATTGAGAGGACAACGGAGGAGAGCTACATAGTCTTCACCTACCGGCCGTGCGGGTGAGTGACAGGCCATTGTTGCAATAGGCTATAGACGGGTTAGCTGAGAAAGTCACCAATATGAAGCTCATTCTTGCAAAGTAATTACAATATAGCAATTAAACACTGGAATGGTAGATATACTGGGGTGCAAAGGAGCAAGATAAATGAAAAAATACAGTATGGGGATGAGGTAGTTGGATGGGCTATTTACAGATGAGCTATGTACAAGTGCAGTGATCTGTGAGCTGCTCTGACAGCTGGTGCTTATTAAAGCTAGTGAGGGAGATATATGTCTCCAGCTTCAATGATTTTTGCTGTTCATTCCAGTCATTGGCAGCAGAGAACTGGAAGGAAAGGCTGCCGAAGGAGGAATTGGCTTTGTGGGTGACCAGTGAGATATAACTTCTGGAGCGCGTACTACGGATGGGTGCTGCTATGGTGACCAGTGAGCTGAGATAAGGCAGAGCTTTACCTAGCAAAGACTTGTAGATGACCTGTAGCCAGTGGGGTTGGCAACGAGTATGAAGCGATGGCCAGCCAACGAGAGTGTACAGGTCACAGTGGTGGGTAGTATATGGGGCTTTGGTGACAAAACTGATGGCACTGTGATAGACTGCATCCAAATATAGTGTACATGTTGTCAACAACCTATGCCAACTCAGTCTGTTTTGTCTCATATTTGCGCCCACGTCGGTTTTGTTGCTAAACAACCAACCCGTCTATTAGGATACCAAATCTTCTCTTGTCTCTCCAGGAAAGCTCAATGCACGCACCTACTACTTAGAAGTCCTTTATGCCCACCTGCTGGTAAATTACAGCTCTCTCCTGATTTTCATCAGTACAGCTCCATCCCACAGAACATTGCCAGTTGCTTCTGGGTTGTGGCCTTCTAAGCTGTCCTTGACACAAAATATATGTTTTCCTATGCAAAAGAATACACTTCAGGCAGGAATGCTTCACTGTCATTTTAGCCTATATCTTCAGCTCCTGTGGTTTCAAACCTGGTGATTATCTTCATGAGCAGCAACTACATGCCTCCACGTTGACCTTAAACCTTTCACAATGTCTGCCATTCAGACAAGGTTCATACTTCATACTGCAGGACTAATTGCTCTTTCTTCTCTCATATTTTTTGCTTAAGACAGATTAGGACTGGCTCCAAATGCATAGTCTAGCAGTAACACTCTCATCCTCGGAACCACACACAGATGCCGGTTCAAACCCTTCATCAGCCCTATGAATTTCTCATTCCGCTGCTCTTTCTCCCTGCTTCTCTGCTCCTGTCATTTCACAAATAAATACAAATATGTAAGGAGTTAGAAAATCTGTTCTCCTTTGAAAAAGAAAGAAAAGACTGGGAGCGAGGCTGTAAGATAGTTGTTCTACACATGGGATTTGATTCTAGACCATGTGTAAGTACACAGTTCTTTTGGCCAGGGCTGACTTGTAAAAGAGTTGTAAATCTCAATGTGCCCGCTCTTTAAATAAAGGATAAAAAAAATTAAAAACAATGTGTGTGTTGCCTGCATGTGCTGTGCAATTATTTTCAACCTGTTACTGTATGTGTGTTTTTGAGTGTTTTTGCGCCTCCTATAGCCACGTTTCACCCCCTTGCTCCAAAACTAGCTGAGATCGTCACAAATTGCATGTGACAAAAAAAGAACCTGGAACATTGCCTCAGAGCAAAGTCTTTGGTCAGTTTCTAAATCTGGGCTTGGTTTTCATGTGTGACTGACCATAGAGCTAGAGCTGTATTGTATTTCTCCAGTTGCAGAGTTTGAACATACTGGGTTATTGCGGGGTAAACGGTCAAATCCATTTTCATTCAGGGGTCAAATAATGAACTGAAAGAAAATCAATGAGTACAAATCAATGGGTAATTTTTCAATTCAATACATGTAATAAGGTATTATATGTGCTGAATTGACTGAAGTAAATGTTAATCAAGCACAATCTGTGGGAAAAGGCCCACTGTCTCCCAAGCGCATATCCCCCTGAAAGACTGTGTCTCCCTCTGCAGGTGTTGCTCCTACGTGGGCAGGAGGGGCGGAGGTCCCCAGGCCATCTCCATAGGAAAGAACTGTGACAAGTTTGGGATCGTTGTGCATGAACTGGGCCACGTGATCGGCTTCTGGCACGAGCATACACGACCCGACCGCGATGAGCATGTCAGTATTATCAGAGATAACATCCAGGCAGGTAAGTCTCTCTCTTTCTCTCTGTCTGTCTGCCTGCCTGTTTAGTCAAATTATTGAATAATACCTGATTTTAGTCTGACAGGTCAAATCTTGATTCTTCCCATTTGTCCCAGGTCAAGAGTATAACTTCCTGAAGATGGAGCCAGGGGAGGTGGACTCTCTTGGGGAAGTGTACGACTTTGACAGCATCATGCATTACGCACGGAATACCTTTTCAAGGTTGGTACAAAGCAACTGATTCATTATAGGCTCTGTTTGGTTCATTAGGTCAGACTCCAACTGTCTGGTTGGACATTCTACTCCTTAGGATCAACATGTAACATATTCTGACCTTCAGTTGAGTATTATTCACACAAGTACTTTGCTTTTCCCCTGATATATTCTAGTCAGGTCAAATATACATTTTATGCAGTGAAGCATCTTAGTTGTCTGGTATACAATAAATTAATAGTGCCATTTTTTTTTAAATCCCCCATATCCCCCAATATCCCCCATAACCCCCATATCCCCCCCCCCCGTGCATGATAAATCCTCTTATTAGTATACATGTTAGAATAACAATGTCCCTCACTGTCAGGAACTGGTTGTCTTCCAACAAAACTAACACTTTGCACATAGTTCTCCTGCAAATAACCACTGGAAGCCATGGCGATTGGGTCCTGATTGGAATGATTTCACAGAAGACGGACGTCTTTTCATTTCAGTCTCGTGCATGTTGTTACCCTGTTGCTTTTTCTGTGTTTTACTTTTTTACCTCCACCAACACTTTGCAGGCCAGGGTCGTGGAGGCGGGCCAGGGTAAATATAGGGCTGCCAGTTGGGTCTTTGTATGTGACAATCTGGGCTGGAGTGGCCTTGTTCTCTTGCATTCAGGGCTGGGCTCCACAGAGCCCTTTGGCACAGCCTAAAGCCCTCATTCAGAACACTCTGTTTGCACATGCCTGCCATTCAAGGGTGCATCGCCATGGGAACCTGGTGATGGTGAGCTCCCTAACTGGCTACTGAGGGACAGAAAGGGAGTTCAATAAAGTAGTAAAGTGTCAAACAGGAACCCCATGTGAAAATATCTTATTATGGCTTGCGCCTCAGCTGTCCCGACTCATGACTGCTTTTCCAGTGGAAATGTAGTTTATGAAAGTTTAATCAGGAAGGCTGGTCTGAATGATCATTTAACTTCATCCAGTAAGAAGAACATAATTAACTTTGTTTCCTATTCTACGGGCGTAGTGGGAATGAATACAAACGTATCATCATCAGCATAGCGTCTTGTTTCTTCTCCTCTTTCCTAATAGCCATGTGCGGAATGTGATTCACCTATTTACCTTAGCCTACAGATGTAGGATATTAATTTGAGCCAGTTTGCTACAGCAGGAAATCCTGCGGCAACAGGAAATGTGAATTATTATGTGGATGTTAATCCACAGCATTGTTGAAAACTTGTTTCTGATTGGCTAGAAGGGCATTCTAGAATGGACATTAAAACCAAATGATGGGACAAGTTGGAAAATATATTGGGACAGTCGGAAAAGATATCGGGACTCCTCGTAATCATGATGTAATAAGCGCTTACACCTGCAGACTGTACTTACAGAATTCTAAATCAACAACCACAGAAACTGAAATAAGATACATTGTAAATGCAGGTCCAACGAGGAACATTTTTTGCTAGGTAGCATTGATTTGCTTTTGCAGAGACATATTCTTTTTGGAGCATCTGATGACCTAACGAGGTGAGTGATGAACCTGCTGCCGCTATGCTGTCCAATCCTCACACATGTTTCTAGTTTGCAATGCTGTCTCCTCGTTATTAACAGTCATTGTTGACGAGTATCCTGATGAGAAGGCAAACTTTTCTAGCTAATCGGGCATCATCAGCTAATCGTTATGGATGTATCAAAATGAATGTCGATAGAAAATGGTTTAAACAAACACAAATGCAGCTACTTTGCTGTTATACTGGGTGAAGGGGTTGTGCCCGTGTTAGCCATAGTTAGTTGGCTAGCTAGCAAGCAAGGGTTAAGAACGTTGCCACCAGCATGGCAATGGAACATAATGAATGAACAACTGGGTCGCGTCAATTAATATCGAACTAATCGAATGAAAGATGAGAGCTTATAAAAATGAAAATATCATCAACAACAAAAAATGATGCCGGTAAATGTGTGCTTTAGTATTATTTTCTCTGGTATAAGCATGATAAACGCCTCCATTCTGTACATTACCTTGGAAAAGTGAACTCCACAAAGGATTATGCATCGTTTATTTTTTCCAAGGTATGTATAGAACGGAGGCGTTTATCCCGCGTATACCACAGTTGTCAGCAGATGTTACAAAGTGCTTATACAGAAACCCAGCCTGCAAGCAATGCAGATGTACCATAGAAGCACGGTGGCTAAGAAAAACTCCATAGAAAGGCAGGAACCTAGGAACAAACCAGGTTCTGAGGGGTGGATAGTCTTCATATAGCTGTGCCTAGTTCAGATTATGAGAGTACATGGCCACACGTTCATAGATGGCAGGGTCAGATAATACGTTATTTTAGAGGGTGCAACAGGTCACTTCAGGACTAAAGGGCGAGCGGGCGGGAGAGAGGGAGAGAGAGGTGTGTGTGTCCGGGAAAATGTAGCACGTTAGTGTACCATAGCCAAGTGGACTGAGGACGGCCAGGAAGTCCTGAGGCCTGGTCCTAGGACTCAGGTCCTCCGAGAGCGCAATGGGAGAATCAAAGAGAGTATACTTAACATCACACAGGACACCAGATAAGACAGGAGAATTACACCAGATAGGACAGACTGACCATAGCCCCCTGGCACATAGACTATTGCAGCATAGATACTGGAGACTGGGTCAGGGGACACTGTCCAACGATACCCTCGGATGGGGCCAACCAGGCGGGATATAACCCCGCCCACTGCCAAAGCACATACAAATATAGATCAATAGGAGAAAGCCCTGCCTCCAGCTGTTTGCTTAGAAATTCTAGGCCTTATCCGGGTAGCTGGAGAGTAGAGCATTGCAGTAGTCTAATATTGAAGTTTAAAAAGCATGGCTTAGCTTTTCTGCATCATTTTTGGACAAAAAGTTTCAGATTTTTGCAATGTTACAAAGATGGAGAAATTTTGGGCCTTCAACATGTTTTATCGAAATATAAAGCTTGACCAGAGTGAAGTGTTTTTAAAACCTCAAGTTTGCATTCCCTGCTGTGGAGGAAATTATATGAGCAACAAAGGAGTGATCAAATTAAGATCCTACATCTGTATAAGCACGGCACAATAATGCACATTCTTCACGCTTGTTGTTTAACCCATTGGTTCACTCTGGCAATGATCACCTTCCTCTCTCTCAACCAACCAAATCTTGGGATGTATTTGTATGTAAACTTACCCTCATTCTCGTACTTGCTGTTTTTCAGCAACTGTTTTGGGGTTTGATGCCATCACATCATCTGGCGCTGAGGATTCCCCAAACTATTTAATAAAATATCATATTGCATTCTGTCTTTGCTGTTCATTCAGTTAAGCCTGTACTCGATTGAACTGTTGTTAATGATGGTAATATCTAAGATGAATGGTTTTGAATTTTCGCTGTAAAACCAAAGTTTCCTCTTGTCCATTAATACAAATGAAAACTTCAGTTCTGCAAAGAGAGAATAGGTGTTGGTCTCTCTTATTGGTCTCTCTTATTGACCCTGTTTGTGTTTGTGTTTGTGTCTGAACCACAGAGGCATTTTCTTAGACACCATTCTACCTCGCTATGATGTAAATGGAGTCAGGCCACCCATTGGCCAGAGGACAAGGCTGAGCAAAGGGGACATCACACAAGCTCGCAAACTCTACAAGTGTACAAGTAAGACAGATCCGACTTGGCAGGCCTCCTGACTGCTGGTTCTTTGGCTGACCCCATAAGAGCACCCTTTTTGGTTTCAGGTAGAACCCTTTTGGGTTCCATGTAGAACCCTTCCATTTTACCTGGAACCCAAAAGGGTTCTTCAAAGGTTTCAGCTATGGCTACAGCCAAAGAACCCTTTTAGGTTATAGATAGCTCTTTTTGTTTCTAAGAGTGTAGAATTCTCACCATGTGAAATGTCAGAGAGAACATGCTGATAAACCCTGCACAAGGTCTAACTACTACCACCCCTGCCTATTCAAAAGATGACGGCTGATGATTACTGTGTTAGTCTAAGACAAGACCGTGACGACAAATCTGTGAAATTAGTAGATGAATGGACTTGCGTTGTCATCGTCGAAAGGAGGTTGATTGTTTTTTTGTTTCTTTGTTTCCAAAAATTGGAATTCAGTTTATTCTTGTAATCTGGAGAACTCAAGCCCCAGGAATGGCCAACATTGTTAAAATTCAACAACCAATAAATCAGCAACCATTCAAGTGCTAGTTATTGTTCCTCCTTTTTGAGGCTAAAGGAAATCTCCAGTATGTAGAGACAGTATGTTGAGACAACTGCCTTCTTTCTCTATTGTAGCTTATGCCATTCCTGTGGTGTGTTTAGAGTCTGTTTCTTTGTTTTATTACCATGTGCTGTTTTGTGGGCAGGGTGTGGGGACAGCCTACAGGACAGTAGTGGAAACTTCTCCTCTCCTGGTTATCCCAATGGATATGCAGCCTATGTCCACTGTATCTGGAGGATCTCTGTCACACCTGGAGAGAAGGTGGGTTGAAAACATCCAAGGTCTAGCCGTCAAGCTCTGTCTTGTGGAAATAGTTCACAAATGTGCAGCGAGTTTCTCCTTGAGTTAAATCAGTTCTAGGGTTGCAAACCTACCGGTAATTTACTAAAGTTACCAGAATCTTCAGTAATTTTGGTAATTGACAGAAAATCTATGGCAATTGATTGTAACGTTGGTCATTTATATTTGAATAACTTAAAAAAAAAAAATAATAATATACAGTATTCATCTATTATGAACTCAGCATAATAGATTGACCTTTTATTGACCTTTTAATTAACTAGGCAAGTCCATGAAGTACAATTTTTTTTTTTACAATAATGGCCTTCCAAAAGGCCTCCTGCGGGGACGGGG
This sequence comes from Oncorhynchus mykiss, assembly GCF_013265735.2. NCBI lineage: Eukaryota > Metazoa > Chordata > Actinopteri > Salmoniformes > Salmonidae > Oncorhynchus > Oncorhynchus mykiss. The sequence continues at coordinate 22,444,367 of NC_048576.1, forward strand.
GCCTGGGATTAAAAATAAATAATAAATACAATATACCTATAGGACAAATCATACATCACAACAAGAGAGACAACACAACAATACATAAAAAGAGGCCTAGACATCAACATAGTAGGGCAGCAACACATGACAACACAGCATGGTATCAACACAACACAACAACAACATGGTAGCAACACAACATGGTAGCAGCACAAAACATGGTACAAACATTATTGGGCACCGTCAACAGCACAAAGGGCAAGAAGGCAGAGACAACAATACATCACACAAAGCAGCCACAACTGTCAGTAAGAGTGTCCATGATTGAGTCTTTGAATGAAGAGATTGAGAAAACTGTGCAGTTTGAGTGTTTGTTGCAGCTCGTTCCAGTCGCTAGCTGCAGCGAACTGAAAAGAGGAGCGACCCAGGGATGTGCATGCTTTGGGGACCTTTAACAGAATGTGACTGTCAGAACGGGTGTTGTATGTGGAGGATGAGGGCTGCAGTAGATATCTCAGATAGGGCGGAGTAAGGCCTAAGAGGGTTTTATAAATAAGCATCAACCAGTGGCTCTTGCGACGGGTATACAGAGATGACCAGTTTACAGAGGAGTATAGAGTGCAGTGAAGTGTCCTATAAGGAGCATTGGTGGCAAATCTGATGGCCGAATGGTAAAGAACATCTAGCCGCTCGGGAGTACCCTTACCTGCCGATCTATAAATTGTGTCGCCGTAATCTAGCATGAGTAGGATGGTCATCTGAATCAGGGTTAGTTTTTGTCAGCTGGGGTGAAAGAGGAGTGATTACGATAGAGGAAACCAAGTCTAGATTTAACTGCAGCTTTGATATGTGCTGAGAGAGGGACAGTGCACCGTCTAGCCATACTTCTAAGTACTTGTATGACGTAACTACCTCAAGCTCTAAACCCTCAGGAGGTAGTAATCGCACCTGTGGGGAGAAGAGCATTCTCCTTACCAAACCACATGACCTTTGTTTTTGAGGTGTTCAGGACAAGGTTAAGGGTAGATAAAGCTTTGTTGTAGAGCATTTAACATAAAATCCAGGAAGGGGCCAGCTGAGTATAAGACTGTATCTTCTCCATATAAATGGATGAGAGAGATTCCTACTGCCTGAGGTATGTTGTTGATGTAAATTGAGAAGAGCGTGGGGCCTAGGATCGAGCCTTGGGGTACTCCCTTGGTGACAGACAGTGGCTGAGACAGCAGCTATTCTGACTTTATACACTGCACTCTTTGAGAGAGGTAGTTAGCAAACCAGCCCAAAGACCCCTCAGAGACATCAATACTCCTTAGCCGGCCCACAAGAATGGAATGGTCTACCGTATCAAAAGCTTTGGCCAAGTCACTAAAAATAGCAGCACAATATTGCTTAGAATCAAGGACATGGTGACATCATTGAGGACCTTTTAAGGTTGCAGTGACACATCCATAACCTGAACAGAAACCAGACTGCATACACGAGAGAATACTATAGACATCAAGAAAGCCAGTCAGTTGATTATTGACAAGTTTTTCCAACACTTTTGATAAACAGGGCAAAAGAGAAATAGGCCCATCTGACCCAGATGTTTTTGGGGGGTCAAGTTTAAGGAGCTCCTTTAGCACCTCGGACTCAGTCACTGCCCGCAGAGAGAAAGTTTGTAGCGGGGCAGGGGAAAAAGAGGGAGAAGCATCGGGGATAGTCACATTAGAAGGGGTGGGAGATTAGGAAATGTTGGACAGGCAAGGAGGCATCCTGACTTAATGAAGTGGTGATTAAAGAGCTCAGCCATGTGCTTCTTGTCAGCAGCTGTGAGGAGGATTTATTCTCCAGGTCTTTAACCGTTTTCTAGAACTTCTTGGGGTTAGACCCACAGAGAGAGAACTGCTCCTTAAAGTAACTAACTTTGACCTTCCGGATAGCTTGAGTGCACTTACTTCTCATTTGCCTGAATGATAGCCAGTCAGACTGAGTATCAATCAATCAAATTTATTTTATATAGCCCTTCGTACATCAGCTGATATCTCAAAGTGCTGTACAGAAACCCAGCCTAAAACCCCAAACAGCAAGCAATGCAGGTGAAGAAGCACGGTATTCGTGTGCAGAGCCTTTCGCCAAGTGCTATTCTTGAGGTGGAGTAAATCTGCAAGATCACGGTTGAACCAGGGGCTGAACCTGTTTTTAATTCTAATTTTCTTTATGTCGGCGTGCTTGTTAACAATACCACTGAAAATATTAAAAAATAAGGTCCAAGCATCTTCAACAGATCAAGCTCATTCTGTACCAATTTACAGAGGCCAGGTCATGAAGGAAGGCTTGCTCATGAAAGTTTTTTAGCAAGCGTCTATGACAAATTAGGACAGGTCGTTTCACTGAGCAGCCATTACGAACACAGGCTGTAAAACAGTGATCACTAAGGTCATTACAGAAAACACCACAATGATACCTATCAGGATTATTTGTGAGGATAGCATCAAGGAGAGTAGCCTTTTCTGGGTGTTTGGAGTCATACCTTGTGGGAGATTGGTAATAATCTAAGAAAGATTTAAGGAGCCCCATTGCTTTAGGACTTGGTCAGGTGGTTTAAGCATGTCCCAGTTTAGGTCACCAAGCAGGACAAATTCAGACTTAGTGTAAGGGGCCAGGAGAGAGCTTAGGGCAGGTAGGGTACAAGCCGGTGTTGATAGAGGACAATAGCACCCAGCGACAGTCAACAAAGAGCTATTTGAAAGTCACCTGGTGGCGACAACCAAGTACTGAAGGTGATCCTTGGTAAACATTACCACTCCCTCCACCTTCGGAAGATCTGTCTTGCCGAAAACACTCTTCCTTTACCACGTCTCAGTAATGACCAACGCATCTGGATTGGAGCTGTGAACCCACACTTTCAGTTAATCCATTTTAGGTAATAAGCTTCTTGTGTTAACGTGCAGAAAACCAAAGCTTTTATGAGAGCAGAAATCAGTGAAGCAGAAATCAGAACACAAGTCAGAATTGGGGTTAGCTACAGTAGATGGGCCAAGGTGTACATACACATTTCCAGATATCATCAACAGTAATACAATCAAGGCATGTTAGAGGACGTGGAGAGCTCTGCAGTGTTGATTTATGACTTCTGAATGTGCATCAGATGGCAACAAGATCATATTGTACAGCAATTTCATCAGGTAACATGAATACAAAGCCAGTGAGAGGTGGTTAGAATAGGATGGGAAGCCAAAAGTCTGTGTAACCATTAGAGAGTCAAAGTCCCGAGTGTGGGAACAAACATAGTCTGTCCCATGGTTGAGTAAAGAAAGTTTGTAGTCAACAAAGTATGCAGGAGTCATGAGGCAGAATGCACAATAAAAAAATAAAATATATAACGATTTGGGACTAGCCATTGTAAGTTCAGAGTTACTCACCCCAACAGTGCGTGAGTGCTGGAGGCGAGCGAAAGCTCGGGAGAAAGGGATGAGTGTGGTGGGGGTACCTGTACCAGACAGGGGGAGACAGGCCAGGGCAGACGGTGAACAGATCCCCAGGTGGAATCCAAGCAGCAGTGCAGCAGGCAACGGGAGCAGGTGTCACACCCACTTGGGAGAAGCTTTTATTTCTGGAAGCAGAAAATGCCAGTGAATGGTCTTTGAACAGCAGGAGGGGGCTTCAGGGGATGCTTCAAATAATCCTGCTACTTGTTGGGCCCAAAGGCCTCGACACCGTTTACTTCGCTCCTCAGTGCTAATTGAATTTGTATCTGATTTGTCCTTGCAACCCTGGGAGCCTTAACTCAGCATTAGTTCCCCGTAAAATAAATAATTGTGATGTACTTTTTTTCAATTTTTTTCATTTTTTCTTAGGTAGATAGGTGTGTGCCTTTCGAAATCATCTCGAATCAATTGAATATACCACAGGTGGACTCCAATCAAGCTGTAGAAACATCTCAAGGATGATCAATGGAAAGAGGATGTGTGTATATTGAGGATTTTTATTTATTTAATACATTTTAGAATTAAGTTGTATCGTAACAAAAAGTGGAAAAAGTCAAGGGGACTGAATACTTTCCGAATGCACTGTATGTGTCCGACCACCTCGATTCGGTCTTATGTAGCAAAATTAGAAATTGTGTTGGAAAGAAGTAGAGACTCAGAGTTGGAAAATAGTATATCATACACTGCAGTTGAGGAACAATGGAAAGGTAATTCTGCTTTGAAAGTTGATCAACTTGTAACCCCACTTTTGAGAAAATGGCCTTGAATATTTTGGTACACCTACTGGAGAACTCTTTTTTTGTCTACACCTATTCAACATCATTCATACCCTCTTAAGCCTTAACCCCACCCATCTTTTTAAGGGTTCACATCATATCGAAGTTTCTTTGTCACATGCACATGATACAGTACAGAAGGTGTAAATGGTACAGTGAAATGGGTACTTGCATAGCAGCAATATCAAAAACAGAAAGTGTCCAGTTAAAAATACCTGGCTAATTTGATGGGTCATGTAATAATCCGGCCGAAATGGAGTCTTTTGTTTAGACATGTAGCTAAACAAGAACTGGCATAATCCCAACGCATACTGCTACCTATATAAACATTGTCATAGCTGTAGTATGAATCTGCATATTAGATAGCTGATATTAAGCTATAACTAGCAATGGAATGGAGTTTTCTGATTTGAGTAATATTACTACACAGATCATACATGTAACGTTAGCTATTGAGCCAGCAAGCTAATGTTTGCTAGCTAACTAACAGTATGCTTTAACTTGCAATAAAAATGACTTATTGACAAAATTTAGAAACTTATATCTGAAAATGTAGCTAGACTCTTACGGCAGACTTGAATCATTTTACCATGTGGCATGTGCAGAAAGTAGCCCATCACATTTTCCAACTGATCTGTCGATAACGCCTGCTAAATTCAGGGCTTCAATGTTGTTGACAAAAGTAGCAAAACTTTTTTATTTCTCGATGGCTAATGTTATATCTTTCAAAAACGGTGTGGTAGAAAGGACTGAACAGCTCACATTTTAGACGGAAGCATGCTAAATGGCAGACCAATCCAAACATCTCCCGGCATGTCCAGCCCATTCATTATCTCAGTAAATCTATGGCTAGCATGAATGTTCCTGTCTTTTTCCGTGGCTAAACAATCTAAACTCTTAATTTAACGATTTTATTTGAATTTATGGCTGGAATACAAGTTTGTTATTAAGGCACATGAAGTTCACGTTTAATAAGGTATTTCTGGCAAAAAAAAACACATTTTGATTAAAAAAAAAATGTATGTTTACGTTCAAATGCTGCCATACACCTAGTTTCCTGAAAGGAATCACATTTTGTCCATGAGTTTCTAGTAGATAGACCATATGGTTGAAAAGAAAATAGCCTAATTAATGAAAAAAGCATTTAATCAACAATGGCATTATTTTCAATTATCTCTGCAACTCTTCCATCTATTGACTTTTTTCACAACCGACACCAGTTTGACACCAACACATTGACATAGTAAAATAAATAAAAATGTGTAAATTAAAAATAAAATTATATTTCATGCTGAAACCATCATATTAAACACCAATGATTTTCACAAAATTGCTGGTTTGTATTTAGGACAATGTTTTACAGCATTGTCATTCTCTTACATTTTTTTTAATTATCGTATTTAATTATTTTATATATTTTACGTGATAAAGCCACACAGAGGGCCAGAGATGATTACAGACACCTCAACTGATGTACCCAAAAGGGCCATTAGAGATATTGTGATAGATTACATAAACTCTTGAAAGATACCAAAATTCTGGTAGTTTACTGGTAAACTTTGCAACCCCTAATCAGTTCACTTGACAAAATATATACGGTATCCTATAACAAAGGGGAGGATAGTTCTGGTTTGAGTCAAGTGAGGTGCATTGGCTACATTGCCTGACAACTCAACCTGAATTTAATTCTGCTGCTCTCTCGATCACTTGAGAAGAAATGGTTGATTTCCTCTTACCTTTATGTGCTACCCTTAACAAACTCTACTCTTTCCCTTGTCGTGTCTTTGGCTATGCCGGATTAAGTGATATGACATGCTATTCTATAAAATATTTTCTCCGTAATTAATATCACCTGATTGAGCTAATCATGTACATGTAATTAACTAGAGAGTCGGGCAACACAAAATAATATTTATAGAGCTGTTATCTTCCAAATAAACTGTTAAAGACCTAGTAATGTTTTACATCAATAGCAGTCAATATCAATCGTCATCTTACTTCAGTCTCATAATCTGAAAGTTGTAAATTCTTGGTTATCTGCAAGAACCCTAGCTAACAAGTTGAATAGCAATACAAAATTGGGTTTAATCATGTATTTACTAAATAACTAACTAATCACACATACACATAATTAAATTATAACTTGATTACAAATTACGTCATAAAGGAAAACGGCCCTAGCGGGCGGAACAGATATGACACCTTGTTACACAAAGGAAAAGGGTCTGGGTTGAGTGAAAGAGCGGGAGACTGAGGAACAAAGGAAAAAAGCTGTGCTATCGTAAATACAGTATCTTATGCATTCTAAATTACCGCCCATTTGGAAAAGGAAAATGCAATAAATATTTACTCTGAGCTGCGCTTCAGTAGGTTGGTGGTAGATGGAAGACTGTGTTGCCAAACCGAGTCCTTTGAAGAATGTCTCTGGTAGTCAATTGCATACGTTGTAGTAACGTCGTTGTGTGGTAGATGTGATACTCTGTCTGTTCCTTCCTAACCTGCGTTTGCAGCTGCGGTCGCTAACTCAACGGCTAGGAGGTATGACTTCTGTTGTGAATAAGAGTTCAAAGTTCATACCATTCGCAACCAAAGCTCATGCTGATGTTGGCTTCGTTGTGTAGTTATTATCTGAACCATTCTGACATCGGACCGTCGTCCTCACATCCTCGGAACAGGAAGTTATCTTGTCGTCAAGGGCTTATATAGGAAGGGAGAAAAGGGGTGTGTTTCATAGTTTACAACCTCTGTCTCTTCACATGGGCGGGCCACTGAGTGAGCAGCCCTAACTTATGAAAACCCACATCTCACATTTTAGAAGCTAAAATCACATTTCATCCCGTCACAAATAATTTCATATTCAAACATTTTAAATTGAACAACAATTCCATGTGAATCTGATAACTCTGATGTGTAGACTTTCCACTGTAGAGTTTATGTCATCTCATCATTGATGAGAATGTCTCAGATGACAACCAAACTGACATCATATTCATTAAGTACCACCGCATATGTTCAATTGTTCGGATTACCAGAATATAGTTCATTTCCCCCCCACCTACTGATGTTCCCAGAATCTCTATGTTAACCAAGTTTACAAAAAATATAGAGAGTAGAGAGAGGAAAAAGGGGGAAAGAGGAATTTATGACTGTCATAAACCTATCCCCCAGGCCAATGTCATGATACCTTTCTTTTATCTCTCCCTATCTTAATTTCTGTCTGTCTGTCTGCGTGTCTGTGTCTGTCTGTCTGTCTGTCTGCCTGTCTCTCGCTCACACACAGATCATTCTGAACATTACTGCCATGGACCTCTACAGGAGTCACTTGTGCTGGTATGACCATGTGGAGGTTCGAGACGGGTTCGGGAGAAAAGCCCCTCTGAAAGGTCTTTACTTGGAAAAATATTTAGAGTTGAACCTATCCATAGAGAACTCTCCAGAGAGGTCTGCTATCTACATCTGCCAATAACTCTCAGAAAACATCCAATCAAGTTAATGTTCACCTGAGATTTTTAAATCCTAGAGCAGAAAAATGTTAGAATGGTTGGAATGTACAATATGTTCAGAATAATAGACTGATGGATAAAGATCAGACATCGCCAGCTGTCTGTGTAATAGTGATAAACTATGCCTCGGATTCAACCCAATCGCCCCTTTTCAGCTATGTACCTTAGACAGTGTTCCCTCATTCACAGAGACCGCATTCACAGTAAACTTTGCACATGTCGGCACAATCGGAAATGACCTTTAAATGTAAATCGCACAATAAGGTGGATCTAACTCAGATTGTAATGAATCTCAGCCCAGGAGCTGCCTATCTCAGTGTTGTTATTAGTCATTACCCTGGAGTTGTTGTGGTGTTTTTGTTTTATCTTTTGCATCAGGCCGTTACTGTGGGGACAGTCTACCTGGCCCTATCGTTTCCACGGATAGTCGGCTATGGATAGAGTTCAGGAGCAGCAGCAACTGGGTGGGCAAGGGCTTCTCAGCCGTGTATGAAGGTAACATCAGCCGTTTGACCATAGTCCATATTGTTTATATTTTGTTTATATACAGTACCAGTCAAAAGTTTGGTCACATCTACTCGTTCAAGGGTTTTTCTTTATTTTTACTATTTTCTACATTGTAGATTAATAGTGAAGACATCAACACTATGAAATAACACATGGAATCACGTAGTAACCAAAAAAGTGTTATATAGTTGAGATTCTTCAAAGTAGCCACCCTTTGCCTGGATGACAGCTTTGCATTCTCTCAACCAGCTTCATGGGGCAGTTACCTGGAATGCATTTCAATTAACAGGTATGCCATGTTAAAAGTTAATTTGTGGAATTTATTTCCTTCCTAATGCGTTTGAGCCATTCAGTTGTGTTGTGACAAGGTAGGGGTGGTACAGTGGTTCCTCCTTTTAAAAGTTGCGAGCTTACACCGCGGGACTTTGAGATACCCAGCGTCACAGCTTCATTGCTCCACACCACGGCAGGGGGGAGTTAGAGCACTCATTATGCATTTGGGTCCCAAGGTTTTTATATGACCAATCATATTGAGTGGTTCCAATGATGAATTTGACGTTATGCCACCCGTTACTGGTGACTTTCATCAGCAAAGGTGTTTGACAAAAACATTACGGTGGAAGCAAATGTAAGTAATTATAACGAGTCAAGCAAAGAATGTACAATTGAGAGGAATATGTTAATGTAGAAACAAACGATTTTGCATATTTTTTTTTGTCATAAAGTTAATTTGTGAAAATTGCTATTTAGCAAGTATTTTGACAGTTATATCCAAAACAAGGTGTATCAAACTTCATTTTTTGAATGATGCTGTGTCTGCATGTATGTATGTATTACAATTATACACTTCAACGGTGTTTACCACTGCCACTCCTGGGACATCAATGATTACACATTGTAACTATGCAATATACTAGAAACATGATTTAAGTAAAGGCTGATTTGTAATTCATATATACAGAAGAAAAAAAAACAGTACACTACACTTCCTAGAGCGGTTTAGAGCATACTACTATTTGCCTGTGAATAACCAGACCTTCAAACAAACTTGCTATGCTGAATTCTTGACACCCAACCGAACGCCCACAAGCGAGCCACTCAGGCGGAGAATGACGCGTGGAAGAAGGCGAGGAATGAGATGGGAGTAACAATCGAGGCTATTTGCTCTGAGACCGGCATAATAATGGAATGAAACAAGCAGGAAGCAGGTTTCGAATCCTCAACATTCTAGCCCGAAGTCCAGCACGCTTTCGATTGTGCCCAAATTTATTAATTGGGGTTGGGGCCGATTTGTGGCTAGAAACACTTTATCAATTGGAATCTTTAACAAGTGGAAAAGTATTATTATTTGTTTTTCGCAAGCGTAGCAGGCTGTGAATTATACTAACAACATTTCTAGGATGGGCTATTAGCTGAACAAAAACTATTCAATCTCTACTAAAGAATTTTGGGGCGGCAGGGTAGCCTAGTGGTTAGAGCGTTGGACTAGTTTGCTCACATCGTATATAGACTTGTTTATACTGTATTATTGACTGTATGTTTGTTTTACTCCATGTGTAACTCTGTGTCGTTGTATGTGTCGAACTGCTTTGCTTTATCTTGGCCAGGTCGCAATTGTAAATGAGAACTTGTTCTCAACTTGCCTACCTGGTTAAATATAGGTGAAATAAATAAATAAATAAAATAAAATAGTAACTGGAAGGTTGCAAGTTCAAATCGCTGAGCTGACAAGGTACAAATCTGCCGTTCTGCCCCTGAACAGGCAGTTAACCCACTGTTCCTAGGCCGTCATTGAAAATAAGAAATAATCCCCTCCCCAACTTGCAACAAATCCTTTGTTTCCACATCTACATACACACAGTTAATGTTCTGAAAAAAAAAAAATATATATATATACAGTTGAAGTCGGAAGTTTACATACACCTAAGCCAAATACATTTCAACTCAGTTTTTCACAATTCCTGACATTTAATCCTAGTAAAAATTCCCTGTCTTAGGTCAGTTAGGATCACCACTTTATTTTAAGGATGTGAAATGTCAGAATAATAGTAGAGAGAATTATTTATTTCAGCTTGTGTTTCTTTCATCACATTCCCAGTGGGTCAGAAGTTTACATACACCCAATTAGTATTTGGTAGCATTGCCTTTAAATTGTTTAACTTGGGTCAAACATTTTGGGTAGCCTTCCACAAGCTTCCCACAATAAGTTGGGTGAATTTTGGCCCATTCCTCCTGACAGAGCTGGTGTAACTGAGTCAGGTTTGTAGGCCTCCTTGCTCACGCACACTTTTTCAGTTCTGCCCACACATTTTCTATAGGATTGAGGTCAGGGCTTTGTGATGGCCACTCCAATACCTTGACTTTGTTGTCCTTAAGCCATTTTGCCACAACTTTGGAAGTATGCTTGGGGTCATTGTCCATTTGGAAGACCCATTTGCGACCAAGCTTTAACTTCCTGACTGATGACTTGAGATGTTGCTTCAATATATCCACATAATTTTCCTACATCATGATGCCATCTATTTTGCGAAGTGCACCAGTCCCTCCTGCAGCAAAGCACCCCCACAACATGATGCTGCCACCCCCGTGCTTCACGGTTGGGATGGTGTTCTTCAGCTTGCAAGCTTCCCAATGTTTCCTCCATAACGAGGGTCATTATTGCCAAACAGTTCTATTTTTATTTCATCAGACCAGAGGATATTTCTCCAAAAAGTACAATCTTTGTCCCCATGTGTAGTTGCAAACTGTAGTCTGTTTTTTTTATGACTGTTTTGGAACAGTGGCTTCTTCTTTGCTGATAGGCCTTTCAGGTTATGTCGATATAGGACTCGTTTTACTGTGGATATAGATACTTTTTAATTTCAACAAAGTTTGCGTCTTTAGATATTTTTGTCAGATGTTACTATGGAATAGTGAAGTATAATTACAAGCATTCCATAAGTGTCAAAGGAATTTATTGACAATTACATGACCATTACATGAAGTTGATGCAAAGAGTCAATATTTGCAGTGTTGACCCTTCTTTTTCAAGACCTCTGCAATCCGCCCTGGCATGCTGTCAATTAACTTCTGGGACACATCCTGACTGATGGCAGTCCAATCTTGCATAATCAATGCTTGGAGTTAGTCAGAATTTGTGGGTTTTTGTTTGTCCACCCGCCTCTCAAAGATTGACCACAAGTTCTCAATGGGATTAAGGTCTGGGGAGTTTCCTGGCCATGGACCCAAAATATCGATGTTTTGTTCCCCGAGCCACTTAGTTATCACTTTTGCCTTATGGCGAGGTGCTCTATCATGCTGGAAAAGGCATTGTTCGTCACCAAACTGTTCTTGGATGGTTGGGACAAGTTGCTCTCGGAGGATATGTTGGTACCATTCTTTATTCATGGCTGTGTTCTTAGGCAAAATTGTGATTGAGCCCACTCCCTTGGCTGAGAAGCAAACCCACACATGAATGGTCTCAGGATGCTTTACTGTTGGCAGGACACAGGACTGATGGTAGCGCTCAGCTTGTCTTCTCCGGACAAGCTTTTTTCCGGATGCCCAAAACAATCGGAAAGGGGATTCATCAGAGAAAATGACTTTACTCCAGTCCTCAGCAGTCCAATCCCTGTACCTTTTGCAGAATACCAGTCTGTCCCTGATGTTTTTCCCGGAGAGTGGCTTCTTTGCTGCCCTTCTTGACAACAGGCCATCCTCCAAAAGTATTCGCCTCACTGTGCACGCAGATGCACTCACACCTGCCTGCTGCCATTCCTGAGCAAGCTCTGTAATGGTGGTGCCCCGATACCGCAGCTGAATCAACATTAGGAGACGATCCTGGCACTTTCTGGACTTTCTTGGGTGCCCTGAAGCCTTCTTCACAACAATTGAACTGCTCTCCTTGAAGTTCTTGATGATCTGATAAATGGTTGATTTAGGTGCAATCTTACTGGCAGCAATATCCTTGCCTGTGAGGCCCTTTTTTGTGCAAAGCAATGATGATGGCACGTATTTCCTTGTAGGCAACCGTGGTTGACAGAGGAAGAACAATGATTCCAAGCATCACCCTCCTTTTGAAGCTTCCAGTCTGTTATTTGAACTCAATCAGCATGACAGAGTGATCTCCAGCCATGTCCTCGTCAACACTCACACCTGTGTTAACGAGAGAATCACTGACATGATGTCAGCTGGTCCTTTTGTGGCGGGGCTGAAATGCAGTGGAAATGTTTTTTGGGGGATTCAGTTAATTTGCATGGCAAAGAGGGACTTTGCAATTCATCTGATCACTCTTCATAACACTCTGGAGTATATGCAAATTGCCATCATACAAACTGAGGCAGCAGACTGTGAAAATTAATATTTGTGTAATTCTCAAAACCTTTGGCCACGACTGTATATATTGGTCATGGCTCCCGAGTGGCGCAGCGGTCTAAGGCACTGCATCTCAGTGCAAGAGGCATTACTACAGTCCCTGGTTCGAATAAAGGCTGCATCACATCCGACCGTGATTGGGAGTGCCATAGGGCATTGTACAATTGGCCCAGGGTAAACTGGGGTAGGCCGTGATTGTAAATAAGAATTTGTTCTTACCTGACTTGCCTAGTTAAATAAAATTTAAAAACAACCGGCGGCAACCACAGCACAATCAATAGCAGGTGAACCGGACACGTCGCTTGCGCGAGCATTGCAAAATAATTGTAAAAATCCATGTTATTCAATTGTTGTGCCAACGAGCGTCTGCGATGCCAAGGGCTAAAATAGAACTCCTTTCTATTTTGGACGCAGATCGTGCTGGAAGTCCTGCCTCTCCCATCTCCTCATTGGTTTATAGAAGCAGAAACCCACGTGCATTCTCCTAATTGGTTATATCCACGTGGGTGATTGAAAGACAAACTGTTTTGCCGGTTGTCGTGGTAATACTATGAAAGTGTAGATGCGATCACCATAAAAGTTCAATGATGATAAAGCCTTGAAGGAGGAGAGATGACTAGAAACTATTTGGTTGGCCGTTTTATGTGTGGATTAATTGTGGGAGTAGAGGACCTTGTGCATGTCAGGTAAAATAACAACTCAATGTTTATATCCCAGGACAAATTAGCAGCAGCAAGCTAGCTAAATAGGACAAATTAGCTAGCAAGTGCAAGCTAACTAGCTAAATTGCCATACATGTTTAATACTTTTCGACCTGTCCCCAAATTAATGCAATTGGTTTAGAGTTTGTTTTGATGTTTTAACCTGCGTGTCGTGATCGCGTTTGGTGTAGGGGGACAAAATACATTTATGGACGATAGCGCACGATGGCGCACGCAAGCAGCCGGTTTGGGTTCCGTGTAACTTGTTATGCAAGTGTTGCACACCAACAGATGGAGAAAACCTACATCAGTCGAGCAATTCATTTCAACAATAATCTTCATTTTAATTTGACTTTACAAACAACAAGAGGGCTTATTTGGAGTCTAGTTCTTTGGAGCCAAGACCTATATAAAATAACTTAGCCTACCTCAGCCAGTTATGAGGCTTTTTTTATTAGGCCTACTTACTATTGCAACTGGTCAAAAATGTAGCATCCTACATAAAACAATCATTTAAAGAAAAAAAGTCTGCACGTTCAAACTAAAACAATGTAACTGTTAATGAAAAGCTCACATTTGTAAATCCCGAACTCAAAGTTATTGGAAAGGTAGATATAAATGATTTGTGACATTGTGGTTACAATAAAGAATGTAAACAAGTTGTAAACAAGATGCTGTGTTTTGGCATTTTGAAAACAGGTTGTCAAACACTTGTTTTCCACAAGTCTACTGTAGTATTGTAGCAGGTGTAGCCCATCATACAAATGTTTCCTATTAGCAGAACAATATACTTTTTAATAGCCCGGCTATTGTAGTGAAAATCCCTCAACTTGCAATGTATTGGATGCTTAAGTACTCTAAAGTGTTACATTTCTATCTTAAAACAGCAGTACAGTATTTCTTCATCAACATCTTTATGCTTTCGTTAATAAAATAACGAGAAAAAATACATTCAAATGCAGGTGTTTATTTAAACTACATTTTATTGTTGTATCGTCAATTTCTCTTGCAAAAACATCTTGATGGCCAAGACTAGTTCATCTTTGCTTGTCGGCTTGGCAGAGTTATCATCCATAACTCTGCCGAGCCGACATGTGTTCAGTTGATGCCAAACAAGTTTGATCGGGTTTAAATCAGGAGACCTACATGTAGAGCTGAAAAAAATATTTTTGGATATACTGTGGGCCTACCGTAGGTGTTGTAGGTCTTTTATTTATTCCTTTTTTATTTAACCTTTATTTTACTACATAAAGGTCTGCTGACGTCTTGACCCAGTTTATGCCGTCTGCATTTGGAGAAGAAAAAAATACATTCAGCCTAACAGTCAACATTAGGTACAATAATAGAAATATACATGTAAATAGGCCTAAACGTAACAAAATATTGCTATAATCCTACCTTGAAAGAAACGATGTGGTTCGAGAAAAACCTCTCTGACTTAGGGTCCAGCATATCTCTTGATGATTTCTTCCTCAACGAAATCTCGAGCCATGATACCTGAAAAAGGAGGCAAGAGTGAATTATTGAAGAACACATAACAGTCTGTGAGGTGGAGGCTACAATATTTTATGTACCTTTTGCTTTGTAAATAGCCAAACTTACCATAAAAAATCTAATATGGGCCTCATCCCTGGCAAGAAATTGCCCCCAACACATGGAGTTTGAGCGGATGCTTGGGACTCGGCTTGCTTGATCCATGCCTGGGCCTGCATGACTCAAAGTTCTTTGTTTGTCAGAGGAATGAGTACTTGAGGTCACGAGAAAGTCTGGACATGGCCTACTCTCCCTTATGAATTAGGAATTAGGCACTTTCCCATGTTTACTACAGTATGTAATGTAGGCTATGTTTACTTGTCAGACTGCACAGTAGCCTAATAAACAAATGCAGGTGGCTTATATCTTCAATATGCTTATATGCAATATGCTTTATTATCCAAATGTAAAGGCATATACAGTGCTTTGCGAAAGTATTCGCCCCCCTTGAACTTTGCGACCTTTTGACACATTTCAGGCTTCAAACATAAAGATATAAAACTGTATTTTTTTGTGATGAATCAACAACAAGTGGGACACATTCATGAAGTGGAACGACATTTATTGGATATTTCAAACTTTTTTAACAAATCAAAAACTGAAAAACTGGGCGTGCAAAATTATTCAGCCCCCTTAAGTTAATACTTTGTAGCGCCACCTTTTGCTGCGATTACAGCTGTAAGTCGCTTGGTGTATGTCTCTATCAGTTTTGCACATCGAGAGACTGACATTTTTTCCCATTCCTCCTTGCAAAACAGCTCGAGCTTAGTGATGTTGGATGGAGAGCATTTGTGAACAGCAGTTTTCAGTTCTTTCCACAGATTCTCGTTTGGATTCAGGTCTGGACTTTGACTTGGCCATTCTAACACCTGGATATGTTTATTTTTGAACCATTCCATTGTAGATTTTGCTTTATGTTTTGGGTCATTGTCTTGTTGGAAGACAAATCTCCGTCCTAGTCTCAGGTCTTTTGCAGACTCCATCAGGGTTTCTTCCAGAATGGTCCTGTATTTGGCTCCGTCCATCTTCCCATCAATTTTAACCATCTTCCATGTCCCTGCTGAAGAAAAGCAGGCCCAAACCATGATGCTGCCACCACCATGTTTGACAGTGGGGATGGTGTGTTCAGCTGTGCTGCTTTTACGCCAAACATAACGTTTTGCATTGTTGCCAAAAAGTTCAATTTTGGTTTCATCTGACCAGAGCACCTTCTTCCACATGTTTGGTGTGTCTCCCAGGTGGCTTGTGGCAAACTTTAAACGACACTTTTTATGGATATCTTTAAGAAATGGCTTTCTTCTTGCCACTCTTCAATAAAGGCCAGATTTGTGCAATATACGACTGATTGTTGTCCTATGGACAGAGTCTCCCACCTCAGCTGTAGATCTCTGCAGTTCATCCAGAGTGATCATGGGCCTCTTGGCTGCATCTCTGATCAGTCTTCTCCTTGTATGAGCTGAAAGTTTAGAGGGACGGCCAGGTCTTGGTAGATTTGCAGTGGTCTGATACTCCTTCCATTTCAATATTATCGCTTGCACATTGCTCCTTGGGATGTTTAAAGCTTGGGAAATCTTTTTGTATCCAAATCCGGCTTTAAACTTCTTCACAACAGTATCTCGGACCTGCCTGGTGTGTTCCTTGTTCTTCATGATGCTCTCTGCGCTTTTAACGGACCTCTGAGACTATCACAGTGCAGGTGCATTTATACGGAGACTTGATTACACACAGGTGGATTGTATTTATCATCATTAGTCATTTAGGTCAACATTGGATCATTCAGAGATCCTCACTGAACTTCTGGAGAGAGTTTGCTGCACTGAAAGTAAAGGGGCTGAATAATTTTGCACGCCCAGTTTTTCAGTTTTTGATTTGTTAAAAAAGTTTGAAATATCCAATAAATGTCGTTCCACTTCATGAATGTGTCCGACTTGTTGTTGATTCATCACAAAAAAATACAGTTTTATATCTTTGTTTGAAGCCTGAAATGTGGCAAAAGGTCGCAAAGTTCAAGGGGGCCGAATACTTTCGCAAGGCACTGTACTATACAGTAATGTATTTCTTCATCATCATCTTTGTGCTTTTGTTAATAAAATAATGATAAAAATACTTTCAAAATGCTGATGTTTATTTAGTTATGGATCCATAACAAATTACTATGGGAATAAATATCACTGAATTACAGAAATATTGGAACAACGTTGTCTAATGAAGGTAAACAAATGGTTTCTTACTGGAAAATACTATTTCAAACACACGGTCACGTTGTACAGTGACATTATGGCTATTAGCAGGGCTATATTTTGGCCTTTTATAAACATTATTTTGACTTTAATTCAGATTACAATACTCACTATCGTTTTTAAAAACAAAATAATCTATAAATATCGGTATATATAGCCTTCCCGCTGTGGACGTCTATGTCAGCATCGTTTTGCGCTGCTCTGAGACAAGCTTGGAGAAACTAAAATGTTCAATGATATTCTTAAGATATATGTGTTGACTAAATATAAGCAAGTGATGTCTGCTAAATAATCAAGTTTGATTTATTTCCGGGGAAACCTTTCTAAATAACAAACTGGCTTTATTTACAAATTGGTGAGAATGTCTCACCCCATGTTCAAGAATGGCCTTTTTCTCACTCACTCTAGGTTAAATGAAAACGAAATCTCCAAAATATCATTACTTTTTAAACAAAGCGAATGTTATTATTATAAATTAATTTTGTATTATATAAAAGCCCCTTAGATATTCATTTAGAATCCTCCAATCCTTAAAATGCATTTTTTTTTTTAGATATACTGTAGACCTACCATAGGCTAAATGAGTCTCATTAGTGTTGAGTAATGTGCTGTTAAAAGTGGTGTAGGTCTTATTTATTTAAAGAGCATATTGAAGTTAGAAGCAATAGGATTTGAAGCAAAAGCCTACACATATTTTAGCACCGTTTCGCACTGCTCTGAGACAAGCATGGGGACTGGTCTTGATAAATCAATGAGATTTTTATTTTCACTTAATCTCCGTTTGGGTAATGGTTAGACTGAAATTAGAAAATTAAAGAGATGTTATGCTCTTAGTGTAACCTTTATTTAATTAGTCAAGCCAGTTAAGAACAAAGGACAGCCTACTCCTTCCTCCCCATCGGGGAATTGAACCCCGGTCCTCCGCGTGCCCTGCCCGCACGACACAGTGATTCTTTAGCTAAATAGCTCAGCACTGTACTACTGACCATTATGTTGTACAGCACCATATTTTCCGTTCCATCCTAACGGAAACCTAGAGGGTTTTTTGTTTTTCTTGGGAATAGAAACACCATAATACTAATCAAATTAATTAAGGAAGTACCAGTCAAAAGTTGACACACCTACTCATTCCAGGGTTTTTCTTTATTTTTTACTATTTTCTACATTGTAGAATAATAGTGAAGACATCACAACTATGAAATAACACATATGATATCAGTTAAGAACAAATTATTTTTTACAAGGACAGCCTACTCCTTCCTCCCCATCGGGGAATTGAATCCCAGTCTCCCGCGTGCCCTCATTCTCTAATACAGACATGGCCTGCTCTCCCTTATGTAAGGAATTAGGCACTTTCCCATGTTTATTACATTATGTATTGTAGGCTATGTTTACTTGTCAGACTGCACAGTTGCCTAATAAACAAATGCAGGTGGATTATATCTTCAAAATGCTTTAAATGCTTTATTATCCAAATGTAAAAGTATAACGAATTACTATGGGAATAAATATCACTGATTTACAGAAATATTGGAACAAAGTTGTCTAATGAAGGCAAAACATTTAGAATCCTCTAATCCTCTTATGCTGTAGCCTACTCTTGACCTTCACATTGTTCAGCTCCATATTTTCCATTCCAATGGAAACCCTGAGAGTTTTGTTTTTTGTTTTTCTCGGAATAGAAACATCATAATATTAATCAAATGAACTAAGCCAAATTTCTTAAAATCAATCCCATATACAATGTTATTCCAAAAAAGGTTTTACATTCTCTGGTAATGCCAATATGGAAGACTATCAAATGCTTCTCCAAGATGCCCTCTGGTGGTCAAACTAGCACTAAATCGCATTAACAGAAAAATGGCTGACAATTAAATAACTTGCCACAGACTGCTGCAGCAGCCCGCAAGGTGTGCTGCAGTATGACACAACTTTTAAAGGAGGAATCACTGTATACAGAATATAGCTCTATTTGGTAAAAGACCAAGTCCACATTATGGCAAGAACAGCTCAAATAAGCAAAGAGAAACGACAGTCCATCATTACTTTAAGACATGAAGGTCAGTCAATGTGGAACATTGCAAGAACTTTGAAAGTTTCTTCAAGTGCAGTTGCAAAAACCATCAAGCGCTATGATGAAACTGGCTCTCATGAGGACCGCAAACAGGAAAGGAAGACTCAGAGTTACCTCTGCTGCAGAGGATAAATTCA
This sequence comes from Oncorhynchus mykiss, assembly GCF_013265735.2. Taxonomy (NCBI): domain Eukaryota; kingdom Metazoa; phylum Chordata; class Actinopteri; order Salmoniformes; family Salmonidae; genus Oncorhynchus; species Oncorhynchus mykiss. The sequence continues at coordinate 22,463,643 of NC_048576.1, forward strand.
TTAGAGTTACCAGCCTCAGAAATTGCAGCCCAAATAAATACTTCACAGAGTTCAAGTAACAGACACATCTCAACATCAACTGGTGAGAGAAGACTGTGTGAATCAGGGCTTCATGGTTGAATTGCTGCAAAGAAACCAATACTAAAGGACACCAATAATAAGAAGAGCTTTTCTTGGGCCAAGAAACACAAGCAATGGACATAAGATTGGTGGAAATCTGTCCTTTGGTCCGATATGTCCAAATGTTCGATTTTTTTGTTCTCTTTGTGAGACGAAGAGTGGGTGAACAGATGATCTCTGCATGTTTGGTTCCCACCTTTAAGCATGGAGGAGGAGGTGTGATGGTGTGGGTGTGCTTTGCGAGTGACACTGTCAGTGATTTATTTAGAAATCAAGGCACACTTAACCAGCATGGCTACCACAGCATTCTGCAGCGATACGCCTTCCCATCTGGTTTGAGCTTAGTGAGACTATTATTTGTTTTTCAACAGGAGAATGACCCAAAACACAACTACAGGCTGTGTAAGGGCTATTTGACCAAGATGGAGAGTGATGGAGTGCGGCATCAGATGATCTGGCCTCCACTATCACCCGATCTCAACCCAAATGAGATGGTTTGGAAAGAGTTGGACTGCAAAGTGAAGAAAAATCAGCCAACAAGTGCTCAGCATATGTGGGAACTCCTTCAAGACTGTTGGTAAAGCATTCCAGGTGAATCTGGTTGAGAGAATGCCAATAGTGTGCAACGCTGTCAAGGCAAATTCTACTTTGTAGAATCTAAAATCTAAATTATATTCTGATTTATTTAACACTGTTTTGGTTACTACATGACTCCATATGTGTTATTTCATAGTTTTGATGCCTTCACTATTACTCTACAATGTAGAACATAGTAAAAAAAATACCCTTGAATGAGTAGGTGTTTCCAAGCTTTGACTGGTACTATATATATAGATAGATATCGAGCAAGATTATTTTCCCTTTTTTAGTGTCTGAAAAAAGCCTTCGTTTTCTGAAACATTCAAATTACGTAAGCTCTATGCACAGAAACTATTGCTTATCACTATATTCTCTTGATCTCAAAAGAAGGGGAAAAGGGTGAAGTTGATATTGTTGTTGGAAGAATTCATGGAAGTTATACCCCCCTCCTTCTGCTTCCCTCTCTCACCAGCCATCTGTGGGGGAGAGGTGAACAGGGACAATGGCCAGATCCAGTCACCCAACTACCCTGACGACTACCGACCCAACAAAGTGTGCGTGTGGAAGATCACAGTAGCACAGGATTTCCATGTGGGCCTCTCCTTCCAGTCATTTGAGGTAAAGACTGTGAGACGGAAAGGGAAGTGGAATGTAATTTTCACTCAATCCTGTACGAGACACCCAGACACTACTGAGCAGGATGAATAATCGGCATTCAATTTGGGATGACAGCAGCCCATCCAGCACATCCTCTTACTGCCAATCGTATAGTCCAGGCACTGAGATGTAGGACGTGCTGGATGGAGACTTCTTCTTTATCACTTACAGGAGGATACTGTCAAAATAATAGTCAAAATAATCATATTTAAAACCGACATAGCAGAGATGTGAATTTGTAGGACAGTTGGGCATCCTGTGTCAACATCCTCCCCAATCTTCCTTGCCTTATGTCTACCATAGATTGAGAGGCATGACAGCTGTGCTTATGACTACCTGGAAGTGAGAGATGGGAACTCAGAGAGCAGTCCACTGCTGGGCCGCTTCTGTGGCCATGACAAACCAGACGACATCAAGACCAGCTCCAACCAGCTTTGGATGAAATTTGTGTCTGATGGATCAGTGAACAAGGCAGGATTTGCTGCCACCTTTTTCAAAGGTCAGATGCCAAGAATAGTGTCCATCTGTGATTAGTGTTTATGATGACACAGGATCGGGTAATATTTTGGGATGCCATGACCTCTGGGTGAGATGGAGTATATGTTGAACTCTTTATTTCTGTGGACTGAAAATACAAAGGGAAGGATGTAGAATTGATGGTTTCCTAGAATGCTTTGCTAAATGTTCTCGTTCTTCTTTCATCGTGGCATATTACGACGATGTCTACTTGGAAGAGGTCGACTTTGATGAACATACAAAGGGGGGGAAGTGGAAGTAGTTATACAATGTGCAGTAGAACTGATGGTTCCTTTCTTCTTCTTAATTGCATATCACAACGGCGTCTGTGGGTGGTAGAGATGGACGAGTGTTGTAAGCCTGATAATGGGCGTTGTGAGCAGCGCTGTGTGAATACCCTGGGCAGCTACCGATGTGCCTGTGACCCTGGCTTTGAGCTCGCCTCAGACAGACGCAGCTGTGAGGGTGAGTGCAGGGGGTTATTACTTATCCATCTCCTAAAAACACCAATGTAGAACGAATCACAACTTCATCATCCCACTCACTGGACAGTCTCAAGGTAATAGACAACTCAATCCACAGTCTCACATCACAAAATAATCATCTTTGCTATTGTCATAATTGATTAATGAGCTTCTCAGGAGAGAAATATCCCAATATTGACACTAGTGTAGCTGAAAAGCACTCATCAGTCCCTGTCTTCTAACTAAATGTTGATATTATTTATCACTTGGACATCAATGTGCCAGATGCTTACTGTGGAGCATAAGTCATGGTTGGAGGATGGAGAAATTGTGCCCATTGTATGCAGAATAGTGCTTAGTACTGTACATCTTCATCCTCTGTAGGCTACATTTGTATTACATTGTTACATTACAGCCTTATTCTAAAATGGTTTAAGTTAAACATTTTCATCAGCAATCTACACACAATACCCAATAATGACAAAGTGAAAAGAGGTTTTTATAATTTTTTGCAAATGTGTTACAAAAAAAAAAAACATACCTTATTTACATAAGTATTCAGACCCTTTGCTATGAGACTTGAAATTGAGCTCAGGTGCATCCCGTTTCCATTGATCATCCTTGAGATGTTTCTACAACTTGATTGGAGTCCAGCTGTGGTAAATTCAATTGATTGGACATGATCTGGAAAGGCACACACCTGTCTATATAAGATGTCAGACCAAAAACCAAGCCATGAGGTCGAAGGAATTGTCCATAGAGTGCCGAGGCACATATCTGGGGAAGGGTACCAAAAAATGTCTGCAGCATTGAAGGTCCCCAAGAATACAGGGGCCTCCATCATTCTTAAATGGAAGAAGTTTGGAACCACCAAGACTCATCCTAGAGCTGGCCTCCTGGCCAAACTGAGCAATCGGGGGAGAAGGGCCTTGGTCAGTGAGGTGACCAAGAACCCTTGGTCACTCTGACAAAGTTCTAGAGTTCCTCTGGAGATGGGATAACCTTCTTGAAGGATAACCATCTCTACAGCATTCCACCAATCAGGCCTTTATGGTAGTGGCCAGATGGTAGCCCCTCCTCAGTAAAAGGCATACTCAGAGTTTGCCAAAAGTTACCCAAAGAGTCTCACAGCATGAGAAACAAGATTCTCTGGTCTGATGAAACCAAGATTGAACTCTTTGGTCTGAATGCCAAGCGTCACGTCTGGAGGAAACCTGGCACAATCCTTACGGTGAAGCATGGTGGTGTCAGCATCATGCTGTGGGGATTTTTTTCAGTGGCAAGAACTGGGAGACTAGTCACGATTGAGGCAAAGATAAACGGAGCAAAGTGCAGAGATCATTGATGAAACCTGCTCAGGACCTCAGACTGGGGTTCACATTTGTCCCTTTGTTGCACAAATAGAAGATAAAGAGCACAGAACAGTTAGGTGTTGGGTTTGGGGTCATAGAATGAAATAAATGAAACATTTTAAAGGACAAAAACTAGGTGAAAAGCATATCAGATTCAAATCAAATTTTCAAATCAAATGTATTTATATAGCCCTTCTTACATCAGCTGATATATCAAAGTGCTGTACAGCAACCCAGCCTAAAACCCCAAACAGCAAGCAATGCAGGGGACAGCGAGGAGTCGTCATGCCAGGTGGTCCTGAGGCATGGTCCTAGGGCTCAGGTCCTCCGAGAGAGAGAAAGAAAGAGAGAATTAGAGAGAGCATACTTAAATTCACACAGGACACCGGATAAGACAGGAGAAATACTCCAGATATAACAGACTGACCCTAGCCCCCCGACCTAAACTATTGCAACATAAATACTGGAGGCTGAGACCGGAGGGGTCAGGAGACACTGTGGCCCCATCCAATGATACCCCCGGACAGGGCCAAACAGGCAGGATATAACCCCACCCACTTTGCCAAAGCACAGCCCCCACACCACTAGAGGGATATCTTCAACCACCAACTTACCATCCTGCGACAAGGCCGAGTATAGACCACAAAGATCTCCGCCACGGCACAACCCAGTGGGTGGGCAACCCAGACAGGAAGACCACGTCAGTGACTCAACCCACTCAAGTGACGCACCCCTCCTAGGGTCAGCATGAAAGAGCACCAGTAAGCCAGTGACTCAGCCCCTGTAATAGGGTTAGAGGCAGAGAATCCCGGTGGATAGAGGGGAACCGGCCAGGCAGAGACAGCAAGGGCGGTTCGTTGCTCCAGTGCCTTTCCGTTCATCTTCACACTCCTGGGCCAGACTACACTCAATCATAGGACCTACTGAAGAGATGAGTCTTCAATAAAGGTTAAGATCGAGTCTACGTCTCTCACATGGGTAGGCAGACCATTCCATAAAAATGGAGCTCTATAGGAGAAAACAATGCCTCCAGCTGTTTGCTTAGAAATTCTAGGGACATTTAGGAGGCCTGCGTCTTGTGACCGTAGCGTACCTGTAGGTACAGTGGGGCAAAAAAGTATTTAGTCAGCCATCAATTGTGCAAGTTCTCCCACTTAAAAAGATGAGAGAGGCCTGTAATTTTCATCATAGGTACACTTCAACTATGACAGACAAAATGAGGGAAGAAAATCCAGAAAATCACATTGTAGGATTTCTTATGAATTTATTTGCAAATGATGGTGGAAAATAAGTATTTGGTCAATCACAAAAGTTTCTCAATACTTTGTTATATACCCTTTGTTGGCAATGACAGAGGTCAAATGTTTTCTGTAAGTCTTCACAAGGTTTTCACACACTGTTGCTGGTATTTTGGCCCATTCCTCCATGCAGATCTCCTCTAGTGCAGTGATGTTTTGGGGCTGTTGCTGGGCAACACAGACTTTCAACTCCCTCCAAATATTTTCTATGGGGTTGAAATCTGGAGACTGGCTAGGCCACTCCAGGACCTTGAAATGCTTCTTACGAAGCCACTCCTTCGTTGTCCGGGCGGTGTGTTTGGGATCATTGTCATGCTGAAAGACCCAGCCACGTTTCATCTTCAATGTCCTTGCTGATAGGAGGTTTTCACTCAAAATCTCACGATACATGGCCCCATTCATTCTTTCCTTTACACGGATCAGTTGTCCTGGTCCCTTTGCAGAAAAACAGCCCCAAAGCATGATGTTTCCACCCCCGTGCTTCACTGTAGGTATGGTGTTCTTTGGATGCAACTCAGCATTCTTTGTCCTCCAAACACGACGAGTTGAGTTTCTACCAAAAAGTTATATTTTGGTTCCATCTGACCATATGACATTCTCCCAATCTTCTTCTGGGTCATCCAAATGCTCTCTAGCAAACTTCAGACGGGCCTGGACATGTACTGGCTTAAGCAGGGGGACACGTCTGGCACTGCAGGATTTGAGTCCCTGGCAGCGTAGTGTGTTACTGGTGGTAGGCTTTGTTACTTTGGTCCCAGCTCTCTGCAGGTCATTCACTAGGTCCCCCCGTGTGGTTCTGGGATTTTTGCTCACTGGTCACTGCTCACTTGTGATCATTTTGACCTCACGGGGTGAGATTTTGCGTGGAGCCCTAGATCGAGGGAGATTATCAGTGGTCTTGTATGTCTTCCATTTCCTAATAATTGCTCCTACAGTTGATTTCTTCAAACCAAGCTGCTTACCTATTGCAGATTCAGTTTTCCCAGCCTGATGCAAGTCTACTTTGATAACTCTTTGGTCTTGTCCATAGTGGAGTTTGGAGTGTGACTGTTTGAGGTTGTGGACAGGTGTCTTTTATACTGATAAGTTCAAACAGGTGCCATTAATACAGGTAACGAGTGGAGGACAGAGGAGCCTCTTAAAGAATAAATTACAGGTCTGTGAGAGCCAGAAATCTTGCTTGTTTGTAGGTGACCAAATACTTATTTTCCACCATAATTTGTAAATAAATTAATTAAAAATCCTACAATGTGATTTTCTGGATTCTTTTTCTCATTTTGTCTGTCATAGTTGAAGTGTACCTATGATAAATTACAGGCCTCTCATATTTTTAAGTGGGAGAACTTGCACAATTGGTGGCTGACTAAATACTTTTTTGCCCCACTGTATGTTCGGCAGGATCAAATCAGAAAGATAGATAGGAGGAAGCCCATGTAATGTGGTGTAGGTTAGCAGTAAAACCTTGAAATCGGCCCTTGCCTTAACAGGAAGCCAGTGTAGGGAGGCTAGCACTGGAATAATATGATCAAATTTTTTTGGTTCTAGTCAGGATTCTGGTAGCTATATTTAGCACTAACTGAAGTTTTAGTGCTTTATCCGGGTAGCCGGAAAGTAGAGCATTGCAGTAGTCTAACCTAGAAGTAACAAAAGCATGGATTAATTTTTCTGCATCATTTTTGGAAAGAACATTTCTGATTTTGCAATGTTACATAAATGGAAAAAAGCTGTCCTTTAAACAGTCTTGATATGTTCGTCAAAAGAGAGATTAGGGTCCAGAGTAACGCCGAGGTCCTTCACAGTTTTATTTGAGACGACTGTACAACCATCAAGATTAATTATCAGATCTAACAGAAGATCTCTTTGTTTCTTGGGACCTAGAGCAAACATCTCTGTTTTGTCCGAGTTTAAAAGTAGGAAGTTTGCAGCCATCCACTTCCTTATGTTTGAAACACAGGCTTCCAGCGAGGGCAATTTTGGGGCTTCACCGTGTTTCATTGAAATGTACAGTTGTGTGTCATCAGCATAGCAGTGAAAGTTAACATCATGTTTTCAAATGACATCCCCCAAGAGGTGAAATATATAGTGAAAACAATAGTGATCCTAAAACTGAACCTTCAGTAAGATTCAGTTTAATAACAAATCATTGACCATTAATGCCGTATTTGCAATGATTCATTTGTAAATTAATTAGGGATAACTAACTTTTTTTTACACCTTATAGCCAGTCAGATGGTTCCTTGCCCTGAAAGTAGCCTATGGGCCAGGTGAAAATGTAATCCATGGTTCAGAGTGATTTAAATAGCCAATATTAACTTGAGGGGATTTTGGGCATGAATATTGAACTTTGTCTAATTTCCCCCATCTCCCACATATGTTTTTTGTTAGCCATCTCACTATAAGGTGTAAACAAGTGAACTATCCCTTTAACATCTTCAATTCATTCATGTGAAACTAACCCCAACCCTGTTATGGGATATTCATTTTTAATGGAATACTGAGAGATTGAGATTTCGGTTGTTTTTCTACTTATCAGAGTCAGATGAACTCATTAATACAATTGTTATGTTTCTGAAGTTAGCATGCTATGAGACGTATATATTTTTTAAAATATCATGACAATACCAGCACACTGTCAAATGCTCATTTGCAATCAATTAACAAAAACCTACTTACCAATTATTGCGGTCTCTTTTTCAGGATCCAATCCGTCTTTTTTCTCCCGATCTTCTCCCCTTTTAGCTTTGCCACCTAGAATTCTTCAAATAGTTCACTGTGTCATAAATAATTATCCAAAGACATAATGACGCAGCCAGATATTTAAATTTGAGTTAGGTCAGAATATAATGACTCGTGTCTTATCTGTACAATGCTACAAATGACACATACATAGACTCTACCACAGCCATGAACCAGCTAACGTTAGCCACTAACTTAATAGCAACCCTATAGGCTTGACAGGCTAGGGTTAGTGCAGTTAGCTTGGTGTTCGGTTATACAGTTTTTCTAAAACAAAATACAGAAATGGTTAGTTGAAATGGTTAGTTGTCACAGGCATCTTCTAGTGTTGTTGAGGGGAGGGGCCTAAAATAAAAGTGGATTACAACCACATAGAGCCATTGATTACAACAACATGTAAACCATGTTTTATAAATACAATGTGATTCCATAACCCTATAGACAGCCAAAATTATAGGGTATGAAAATAAACATTCATAGGTTTTTGTGCATTTTAAAAACTATTTTCTAGATGGTAGAATAATAGTGAAGACATCAAAACTATAAAATAACACATATGGAATCATGTAGTAACCCAAAAAGTGTTAACCCTTTGACCTGTATGATCTCGTATTTGTGATCATTGTTGAGTGGTCCCTGCAGCATACGATCACAAATATGTAATTGGAACAGTAGCAACACAGCTATTGTAAAAGATAAATGTGAAAGTCATCATCCAAACATCACATGGAACACATCCACAGCTAAACTCATTACATAAACCAGTCTAAATAACAGGTTGCACTGACAAAAAAAAAAAACTAAAGTTAGACACCTAACACTAGACTTGTTTACAATGTACCACATCTCTGGTGAAGGGAGAAATGTAATATTGTTTAGAAAGGAGATGCGTGTCAGCTAAGCTAACAGCGTCTTTATTCTTTATGATGGCAGCCATGTTTGTTTATGTTTGACTTGGTGAAAACTCCCTAATCCCAGAATGCCATTAAGACGCAAATAAACAACATCAAAGATGGCTGTGCCCATTGTCTGAAAAATATGAATTTAGTTTAGCCACATTTCAGCATATTACAAATATTCTATGTACTCGTTACAGTGTATACAAGAACCGGAGCACATGACTTGACAAGTCGTTTACTGTTTTTGACAAATCGCAACACAAGTAAAATGTTATCACCTCACAGATCATCACACCAAATACAAGCCTACTGCCTAGCCTAATCATATCACAAAAGCTAAACAGGGATGAAACCATTTTAATGGGATTTGTGGGGGGGTTCATTTCATTTGTGGGTGTTTTTTCAAAACCATGGGGGTAGAAATGTATTGTGGGGGGATATGATGCAGGAAATATTACTATCATGGGGGATCAATCAATAAATTGGGGGCAAACACAGGGTAAGTTTATACGCTAAATAAAAATAAACCCCTTAGGGGGGTCTGAGCTGGCAACATTACAATCTGATGGTGTGTTCAAAACTACTGGGAACTCGTAAATCTCTGACTTCCAACATCACTGCTGGGAACTTTGAAAAATACAAGCTCCGACTGGGATTGTCTCTCTGGATTCCAACTCGGGAACTTGGGCCTCTTTCTAGAGCTCCGACCTTCCGACCTGTAGATCACTGATGTCATGGTTTAACCTAGTAGTTTTTTTAGTTCCCAATTGTCTTGAAAGCACCATAAATCAGTCAAGTGAACTATCCCTTGTTATAACATCTTTGGTCTGACAGACGCTTATGTGACAACCAGAATGCAGTGTATGATGTCAACAAAATGGCGCCACACATAGCCAGCAAATAGCTTAGCATTAGCACATACATACATACATATGATCCATACATACAAATGGTGTGCTACAATAGAAACGACAACACGATATACAGAAAATAAGCCACTTACTTTGATAGGAACGCATATATGTCCAAAGTTTGTAAGGAAAACAATGAAGGCAATTCGGGTGCCCGCCAGATAATGTGCTGGGGGAAAACGTTTGTGCAAGGCCTGTTCTGACTAGAGATGCGTAATGTCTTCATACTTGATCTGGGGAAACACTGGGGAATTGATTGGGCTCTTGTTGAAGAGAGAAGTTTGTCCCCGGCTCAGTAAAGCCTCAATTGTGAATTAATGAGGAGGTGGAACAAACCTCAATTCAAACTGTTGTTTGAAAGTAAAACTTAATTTGAAATTGACTAGTTTTAACATAGCCTATAGATAATTAGCAGGCAACGTGCCTTGGTTTGAGGGCAGCGCGGGTTCACTGTCCTGTCGTGTAACAATCAAATTTTTGAACGGTGAGTACATTCTGACATCACAAGCATAAAAAAAAACACGCTGGGCGACTGTTAGAGATATTTGTAACTCACGCGTTAAACAACAGATTTTAGATTTTAGATTCTTGAAAGTAGCCACCCTTTGCCAGGATGACGGCACACTCTTGGCATTCTCTCATCCAGCTTCCTGAGGTAGTCACCTGGAATGCATTTCAATTAACAGGTGTGCCTTTTTAAATGTTAATTTGTGAAATTTCTTTCCTTCTTAATGCATTTGAGCCAAACAGTTATGTTTTGACAAGGTAGGGGTGGTTTACAGAAGATTGCCCTAGTCCATATTATGGCAAGAACAGCTCAAATAAGCAAAGAGAAACGACAGTCCATCATTACTTTAAGACATGAAGGTCAGTCAATCTGGAACATTTCAAGAACTTTAAAAGTTTCTTTAAGTGCAGTTGCAAAAACTATCAAGTGTTATGATGAAACTGGCTCTCATGAGGACTGCCACAGGAAAGGAAGACCCAGAGTTACCTCTGCTGCAGAGGATAAGTTCATTAGAGTTACCAACCTTAAGATATTGCAGCCCAAATAAATACTTCAGAGTTCAAGTAACAGACACATCTCAACATCAACTGTTCAGAGGAGACTGCGTGAATCAGGCCTTCATGGTCGAATTGCTGCACACGTAACCAGCATCGCTACCACAGCATTCTGCAGCGATACGCCTTCCCATCTGGTTTGTCCCACTATCATTTGTTTTTCAACAGGACAATGACCCAACACCTCCAGGCTGTGTAAGGGCTATTTGACCAAGAAGGAGAGTGATGGGGTGCTGCATCAGATGACTTGGCCTCCCCAATCACCCGACCTCAACCCAATTGAGATGGTTTGGGATGAGTTGGACCGCAGAGTGAAGGAAAAGCAGCCAACAAGTGCTCAGCATATGTGGGAACTTCTTCAAGACTGCTGGAAAAGCATTCCAGGTGAAGCTGGTTGAGAAACTGCCAAGAGTGTGCAAAGCGGTCAAGGCAAAGAGTGGCTACTGTCCTTTGAAGAATCTAAAATATATGTTGGTTACTACAGGATTCCATATGTGTTATTTCATAGTTGTACAATGTAGAATTTTTTTGTTTAAAAAAAAAAGAAAAACCCTTAAATGAGTAGGTGTGTCCAAACGTTTGGCCATATATTACTTATCCATATGGGAGGTTACATTAGTTGGTGTGTTTTACCCTCTTTTGCATTAAGACGACATGTGTGGTATAAACCTGTCACTTTCTTTTTTATTTCCTACTGCCACTCGAAATGTGGTTATTCTTAATTGCTGTACTTAGTGGATGATTATTTCATTTTGTAGAGCTTTGATTCAAACCCTGGTACATATTTCATAACAGGACTACGTACATAGGTATGACCTGACTTTTTTATTTGCTTAATTAATGTTGCAGTTTGAAACATAGGGAGTAGTATTTTGACATTGTGTCACATTCACGTGCTTCATACTTTATTGAACTGTGAACAAGTTCCACCTTCCCTAAACTATAACCTATGTGGTTTGAGTTGTTGCCTCGTGGCCACCTCTAATGTCAGCTCTGTATCCCCCCAGCAGCTGCGTGTGGAGGCTTCATTACCAAGCTTAATGGCTCCATCAACACCCCCGGCTGGCCCAAAGAATACCCCCCCAACAAGAACTGTGTTTGGCAGCTGGTGGCCCCCACACATTACCACATCACCCTGCTGTTTGATGTCTTTGAGACCGAGGGCAACGATGTAAGCATTATAGCCTGAGAACACCCTATAATGCTTACAAATGTTGTGAGTGGGCAGGAATGGGCATGTACAATGACTTCACAGTGAAGGTGACCATGAAGATCTCTGCTCATGAGGGAAATGATTGTCTAGTCCTGTAAGCTGTGTGTGTGTGCTGTGGTTTACTTTGAGTTATTCCATAGTACTTGCTCCAGATCCTCTTGAGGTGTGTCTGACATGTCCTATGTGGTCTCTTCTTCCCTCAGGTGTGTAAATATGATTATGTGGAGGTGAGGAGTGGACTGACCGCTGACTCCAGGCTTCATGGGAAGTTTTGTGGAACTGAGAAACCAGAAACCGTCACCTCCCAATACAACAACATGCGCATTGAGTTCAAATCAGACAACACAGTGTCAAAGAAAGGCTTCAAAGCCCAATTCTTCTCTGGTAAGCCTTGAAACTTTTTTTTTTGCATCAAACATACATTTAAAGTATGTTTAAAGTATATGGTCAATGGCTCGAACAGTCTAGTGTCAAAGGGTTTACTGTAGGTGGGTTTAGCAATTTCTGACAATGTTCTGTTCCCATGCAGACAAGGACGAGTGCTCTAAGGAGAACGGAGGCTGCCAACAAGAGTGTGTCAATACCTTCGGGAGCTACAGTTGTCAGTGTCGTAGTGGCTTTGTGCTGCATGACAATAAACATGACTGCAAGGAAGGTACAGAATAACTCCTATTTTAATGGATTTATCCATACATTTACATAGAGCTATTTCTGTTCATACATGTACCTATCCATATTTATCCATCCAGTATTTACATACAGCCATTGACATCCTATTTTACATGGATTATGACATCAAAAAGTTGGGGATAGGATATGTCCTCTTAGATTACTGATTGAATCAGCCATGTTTATCTTTCAGCTGGCTGTGATCATGTGGTGAGCAATGTGTTAGGCACCATCACCAGCCCCAACTGGCCTGACAAATACCCCAGCAAGAAGGCCTGTACCTGGGCCCTCTCCACCACCCCAGGCCACCGCATCAAAATCGTATGTTTACTGCTGTGTCATGATCAAACCAAGTCAAATTTTATTTGTCACATGCTTCATAAACAGTGAAATGCTTACTTACGGGCCCTTCCCAACAATGCAGAGAGAGAAATAATAGAAAAATAATAACACGAGGAATAAATGCTCAATGAGTAACGATAACTTGGCTATATACACAGGGTACCAGTACTGAGTTGATGTGCAGGAGTACAAGGTAATTGAGGTAGAAATGTAAATATATGTAGGGATTGGCATAGTTTTAAAGACACCTCTTATGTAATGCTTACAATTTACATTATAACGGTACATAGTCATTAGTGGAAGATGGGTCATGTAGATTATTACCGTTGTTAATAGCTCACCACCTACCTCACTGAATCTACATTCACTTTTAAGGTTTTCAATGAGATCGACATGGAGGCTCACCTGGAGTGTGCCTACGACCACCTGGAGATCTACGATGGGCAGGATGGCCGGGCCCCTAGTCTGGGACGCTTCTGTGGCATCAAGAAACCCTCGCCAGTCATCTCCAGCGGCAACGAGATGTTTATGCGCTTCTTCTCTGATAACTCAGTCCAGAAGAGAGGCTTTGAGGCTTCACACAGTGCAGGTGGGTGACACATACACTGGCATTAGCATTTTGTGATACCAGAAAGAAAAGGATTGAAATGGATAATTCTCATTGGTGCACACAGGTATATGGTTGAACTGCTAACATGTTGTTTTGATTTCAGAGAGATGAGAATATTCAACTAATATTCATTGTATAATACATTATTCAACCTTTTTCCATGTAGGTCTGGTCAATCCACTGCCATAACCTATTTAAGATATTGATAATAAATGTTACGTACGCCTCTTGGAGGATGGAATGCATCAACCTGCTACATCTCAACTCCCAGTGAAGTGAAAAAGTATGTGATCGTAGGTGCTGGGAAGGATGACAGAGGCAGAGAAAAATACAGTTTACAGGGAAATTAATATTCCTTAACACGGTAAAATGGGGAAAGGGGGCTGGACGGAACCAAAGCAAAGAAAGTAATATTAAGGAGTCCCCTCTCCTACCTTACCTATCTTCCCACTTCTTACCTAACCTTTAGCACCACCCGGCACGCTAACCAAAATACATGGGGTGGTCCGCCCAGGTCTTGCATAATGTGCATAGACAGATTAAATACTATGGTTTATGTATGCCCGTATGCCTCTTGCCTAAATACTCCCAAGGTGCGTTCCTCTTCCCCCCCCTGGAAACAAATGAAACTGAATCATTTACGTGAACAATTTCAATTAACCAAAAACACTAAGTCCTTTTGGCATACATAAACCTCTGAAGGAGTGGCTACAAAATAATAACAAAACTTTCACTGACCAACAACCAACACAGGACATAAAAAAATAAGCTCTCTTCCCTGAGGGAGGAACACTGGCTTTTATCAAGCTGGAGAAGGCATTCTTAATTGACGAGACAGCTGTTTCCCCTGATGAGGGGGAGGGGTCAGAGCTCCAATCAGCGATGGGGTTTGTGGCTTTAGGATTCCAGAAAACCATTTCCTGAATCACACACACATACAAACCCACAACACAGAAACTGGGGAGCGTAACCCTAATAATAATCCATTAACTCCAGCAGACCAGTTAAGTGGTATTCATTCATCTTACCAAGGCATTTGATCCAGTTGGGACTAATTTTGTCCCTCAGATCAATCAAAAAGGCTTACTTTTTCCCAAAGACAACTCTAATTACTGGGAGGTTGAAAAGGATGTGCAACAAGGTTTTGATCCTGGGACCATTGTTTACCTCCATCATTAATGATTATCTCTCTGTGTCTACTGATGCAAAGGTATTCTTGTATGCTGATGTCAATGTCTCTGGTTTTTGATTCTCATCTTGTCTTGGTATTATATTATCCCTAAAGTACAGTACATTATGTTTGTAATGTGTGATTCAGCAGGCAGCGTGACAACATCTACATTTTTTGTCAGGACCCATGAATAATGAGATATGAATTCATTAGTATGATTGGGGGTGACAATGCCCATGTTGCCACCTGGGTTTGTGGTTTTTGGTCTCTTTCAACAAAGAAAACAAAGGGACAACAGGTCAGCTTTTTCAGATGGGTATAATGTTATAGAATCCCACATGGAATGTAGAGGAGAAACACTGCCTTTCAGATAATTATTGGTTGATAAATTGGACATTCCATATCTCAATGAGTTCCTTCTCTGAGGCTCTGTCTCTTTTTTTTGTGGCTGTGCGTTCTCAGAGTGTGGAGGAAGCCTGAAAGCTGAGGTCAAGACCAAAGATCTTTATTCGCACGCCCAGTTTGGGGATAACAACTACCCAGGGGCATCTGACTGCCAGTGGGTGGTATCCGCTGAGAAGGGCTATGGAGTAGAGCTCATCTTCCAAACCTTTGAGATTGAGGAAGAGGCAGACTGTGGCTATGACTACATTGAACTATTTGATGGTGCTGATGTCAAGGCCCCAAGGCTTGGTCGCTACTGTGGATCTGGGGTAAGGACAACAAAAGGTTTCAGTACACCTACTAGACTGTAACAACTACTGTACATATATAGTGCATTCACAAAATGGCAGGGGTGTTTTCCTACTTAAATGTAGAGGTATAAGATAATCTTTCTCTCTCTCTCTTTTTATTTATCTTCCAGCCTCCTGAGGAAATCTACTCTGCTGGGGATGCCATTGTTATAAAGTTCCATTCTGATGATACCATCAATAAGAAGGGCTTCCATGTACGGTACACGAGCACAAAGTTCCAAGACACATTGCACACAAGCAAGTGAACCCCTCTTTACCAAGACTTAAAAGGAGACTGTGCACCCCAAAGTGTTGACACTCCCAGTTCCCTAAGAGGAGCGGATGCTTGGATAGCTGCCCCCCCCCCCCCCCCCCCCCATACCCCACTCCGCCCAAAGCCAGCTGTAAGGAGTCAAGCCATGCAGCAGTAGAGAGCGTTTTCAAGTTTGTATCATTTAGATTAGGGAGGGTGGCCGAGAGAGTGGATATGTGTGGGACATCTGAAATGAATTCCCCAAAAGTTTGTCATTTCCTCAAGATAACAAAAAGGATCCCACAGGCCTGTAAGGATCAGTGGGATGGTGGTATAACTGTATAGGATACAGGATTGTCAGGGTTTTAGGGAATAGGTTCCCCAACCACCTCCCAAGTTCCCCAACCACCTCCTAACTTGAAATCCAGCTGAGCCCTAACTTCTTGGGAAGATAACCTTCCCACCTTGCCTTGGTTCCTAAATATGTCTATCTACTCTTGACTTAAATCTTGGCACTATACTGTGTATCATTGAGGGTTGCACATTGATGATTAGGAAAGACGGATAGAACCGGGGAAATTTGTTTTGAGCACACAGTTGTAATTAGTATGGTCTTGCAATGCAGAACAGGGATGATCCCCCCCCACCCACCCACCCACACCCACACAGGATTGATGTTAGCAGAAGAAGAAGAAAAGTGAACATGTGTTGTTATTCTTTTCAAGGGCTAGGCTAATAAATATAGATAACTGTAGATTAAGGTGGTGGTCTGTTCTTTTCCAATTGTTTTTATGATTTGTCCCAAATAAAGACTCCCTTACGTACAGTTGAAGTCGGAAGTTTACATACACTTAGGTTGGAGTCAATTAAACTAGTTTTTCAAGCACTCCACACATTTCTTGTTAACAACCTATAGTTTTGGCAAGTCGGTTAGGACATCTACATTATTCATGCCCCAGGAAAATAGCTATAACGCCAAAAGTCCACAAACGGTACAATAAACAAAACACACGGGTCAAACACGAACCACACGAAACAAAAAAAACAATTCCACACACAGACATGGGGGGAACAGAGGGTAAAATACATTTAGTCAGATGAGGGAATGTGAACCAGGTGTGCGGAAAACCAAGACAAAACAAATGGAAAATGAAAAGTGGAGCGTCGATGGCTAGAAGACCGGTGACGTCGACCGCCGAACGCCACCCGAACAAGGAGAGGGACCGGCTTCGGCGGAAGTCGTGACAAAGTTAAATAATTTTAAAGGCAATGCTACCAAATACTAATTGAGTGTATGTAAACTTCTGACCCGCTGGGAATGGGATGAAAGAAATAAAAGCTGAAATAAATCACTCTCTACTATTATTCTGACATTTCACATTCTTAAAATAAAGTGGTGATCCTAACTGACATAAGACAGTGAGTTTTTACTTGGATTAAATGTCAGGAATTGTGAAAAACTGAGTTTAACTGTATTTGGCTGTCACGGCTGGCTGAAGGACTGGACCAAGGTGCAGCATGGTAAGCGTACATTTTCTTTTTATTAAAAATGACACCGACAAAACAAAGAACCAACCCAAACCGTGACGCTTTGGGCTATGTGCCCTGAACAAAGTCAAAGTTAACTTCCCACAAAACAGGTGGGGGAAACGGGTACCTAAGTATGGTTCTCAATCAGAGACAACGATAGACAGCTGCCTCTGATTGAGAACCAAACCCGGCCAAACACATAGAAAATCATAGAAAAAGGACATAGAATGCCCACCCTAGTCACACCCTGGCCTAACCAAAATAGAGAATAAAAAGCATCTCTATGGCCAGGGCGTGACATTGGCTAAGGTGTATGTAAACTTCCGACTTCAACTGTATTTATTTGGACAGTGAAGCTAAAACATTTCATTTGGCTCTACACTCCATTTTGGATTTAAGACCAAATGTTATATATGAGGTGACAGTTCAGAATGTCACCTTTTCTTTGAGGGTATTTTCATACATATCTCTTTTACCGTTTAAAAATTTAAGCACTTAATGTATCTAGTCCCCCCATTTGAAGGTGTCATAAGTATTTGGACAAATTCACTTATAACATATTAAAGTAGTCAAACATTGTATTATTTGGTCCCATATTCCTAGCGCACAATTACTACATCAAGCTTGTGACTCTACAAACTTGTTGGATGCATTTGTAGTTTGCTTTGGTTGTGTTTCAGATTATTTTGTGCCCTATAGAAATGAATGGTAAATAATGTATTGTGTCATTTTGGAGTCACTTTTATTGTAAATAAGAATATAATATGTTTACAAGCACTTCTACATTAATGTCGATGCTATCATGATTATGGATTATCCTGAATCAATCCTAAATAATGAGTGTGAAAGTTACAGAGGCACAAAGATTATACCCCCAAAACATGCTACCTTCTCACTATTACCAATAACAAGGGAGGTTAACATTTTTTGGGGGGTTTGATATTTATTTATTTATTTCATTTTCTCACTCATCATTATTCATGGTTATCCGTAATCATGGTAGCATCCACATTAATGTAGAAGTGTTATGAAACAAATTATGTTTTTATTTACAATGAAAGGCACTTCAAAATGACACAATACGTTATTTACCATTCATTACTATTGGGCACAAAATAATCTGAAACACAACTAAAATAAACTGCAAATGCATCACAAGCTTGATGCATTCATTGCGTGCTAGGAATATGGGACCAAAATATACTACTTTAATTCACTGAAAAGTGAATTTGTCCAAATACTCGAGACACATTTTCATACTAATCGAACCCACAACCCTGGTGATGCTAGCGGCATGCTCTAACAACTGAGTCACACGGGACCACTCCTGATGTGTGTGGGTTGTATCCGCCTGCATGGTGGAATGAGAATGTTTTCCTCAAAGTGCTACTGCTAATGGTACACACACACAAAATAACTGCTCGCTCTCTCCCTCTCTTTCTTGATTAGTCAGGGATTTCTTGGAAATGGTCCATCAATTTTACTCCAATATTTTTGACGCATTACTCAGCTCGGTTCAATGTACTGTAGGCTAAGCCAAAAGGATCACAGGAAGAAAGACTGACACAACCACACAGAAAACTCTTTTCAAATGACCTCTTAGTGAGCTTCCTCTTTCCTGTTGTGACGTAGAAGTCCGTCACTGGCCGCGGGCAGCATTTGGTTCTTTAACGCACACACATATTCATCACTCCTCCCTGCGCCATTAAGTTAACAATGTGGGTCGACACACAATTTAACTTCTGTCTTGGTATATGCATTTCACACTTGTCAATGTTCATATTTGAGAGATACAATAATTATTATACTTATCAATGTTGTGGATGGGCGCATTGTTTGTTTGTTCTGTTCCTCTCTCTCCATCTCTGTAGCTTCCGGGTATGCTGGAAAAGGACCCGAGCTAAGGGAATTGGGTTGGCTTTATAGTGCCTGTCCCAAATGGCTCATTAATGCATATTGAAAGATATTGTCAGTAGTGATGTAATGTTGTAAATGTTATGTTGTGATATTGTTTAAAACCGTGTTGCAATGTATATCCTTTAGTATGTTTAGTTCATGGAAAATGTAGGTTTGTATTGTTAATTGATTAATTAATTAGGGTTAATTGTTCTGAGGGGAGGGGCTAGCCCTACAAAAGGAGCCTCTCTCCAGTCTCTAGGAGGGCATTTTTTGGATTGAGCTGTGGATGGGGCAGCATTGTTTTTAAGCTGTCCCATAAGGTAGACGTTGATGGCAGTACTGTTGTTTTTTGTTCCAGAATCACTTGTAAATAAACACCTTTGCACAGAAGAACTTTTGCGGCTCCGCCATCTTTTTATTTTGATAGAGGTTAGGTTATCCAGTTTAGCCTTCTGGCCTACTCTACGTGACATATGGTGGCAGTGGTGGGATGGCGTACCGCAAATCAGTGAATTCCAACAAGAGAGGTAAAGGAATGTGTACCGGATTGCGTTCTCAGCAACAGCAGCAACTGTCAGAAAAGGTACCTGAAGTTGAACCGGGGTGGAATACCAAGCAAGGACGAAGACCTCAAGCAGGAGTTACGTGGCCTACGCCAATCTATCCTCACAGCTCCCCACCAGGCGGAACTCGTCAGTGAGAGCCCAAGATTGGGTCTTCCAACACCAGGACGACAAAGGCTCGATGCAGCAGGGACTTCAACTCCACAGCAGGCACCCCAAGCAGTAATGAGGCCAGCGCCAGGAGACCAGTCCAGCAGTGTTAACGTCCATCTTCCAGCATTCCTGAGGAAGGAGCCAAAGATGCCCTCATACCAGCAGGGGGAGGACATTGAAAACTACCTGCTGAGGTTTGAGCGCATGGCTAAGACGTGGCAGTGGCCTGAGGTAGAGTGGGCCTGCAGGCTTGTCCCATTGCTCACGGGCAAGGCCTTAGAGGCTTACACAGCAATGGATGAGGGGCTGGCCAATGTCTACAAGGGCTTGAAGGAAGCGCTGCTGGTGAAGTTTGACATATCACCGGAAACCTACCGTCAACGCTTCAGAGCTGCATCAACGCCATCGGGTGAGTCACCGACAGAGACGTACCACCGCCTCAAGGGTCTCTACCGACGATGGGTTCGACCGGGGGAGAAGACACAGGACGAAATCGGGGAGGTCATCATCCTCGAGCAACTTCTACAAGTTCTACCACACGACATTCGAACCTGGGTCCGAGAGCACGAGCCCAAGGACGGACTTATGGCGGCCAAGCTTGCACTGCAGTATCTTAATGCACGTAAAGGGGGCCCACCACAACCTGCAGCACCCGCTCCAAGGAGTCTCAGAGACACAAGGGACATCAGAAACGCCAGAGATGGTGGAGGTAACTCTGGGGGTTATGTGTCTGGGAGGGAGGTAAGGGATCATGCAGTTCGCTCTGATGGGAGGGGTCTGACTTGTTTTTACTGCCGGCAGCAGGGGCACAAAGCTTCAATGTGTCCGCTACGTAAATCCAAGCTCTCAGGTTACTGTTATGTACCCAGAGAGGGGGATGGTGTTCAGAATAGACAGACTCGGGAAGGGTCATGCTTGGTACCTGTAAAAGTGAATGGTAAAAGTCTTACTGCAATGATTGACACCGGCAGTTCCCTGTCATTGATCAGAAAAGGTAATGTACCTGTTAATGACATTGATTATGGTCATCAGACACTGATCCAATGTGTCCATGGTGACCAGTCACAGCAGCCCACAGCTGAGCTCACAGTTGAGATTCAGGGTCAGAAATACCTCCTCAAAGTTGGGGTAATGGAGAAGCTACCTTTTGAGATGATTTTGGGGAGGGATGTGCCTGTACTCTCTGATCTGTTGGGAAGTGTGGGGGGTCAGCTATATGAGCAGTCAGTTTGCCAGTCTGATGTTCAGATGGCATGTTCAGTTGTCACTTGTGCCCAGGCCAAAGCTGGTTTACAACCTCTGCCTGACTTGTGTGATAGTCTGTGCGGGGGGGGAACCAAAGGGCCCAGAAAGTCACGCCGCCAGCGGCGTCTTGAGAAGTATGTGGGAACCCCTGTACCTGTAGCGGATGTGTCTGGGTTAGAGGTGCAATGGGATGTTCCACAAAATTTTGCTACACTGCAGAAGTCTGACGCAACCTTGAAATGTTTGTTTGACAAGGCCTTAGCTGGGGACAGTCAATCTTCATGTGGGGGGATTTACACAGTAGACAACCACATACTCTACCTTGGGTCAGAGGCAGATAGCAGGAAGTTGGTGGTGCCATCTACCTGTAGACCACTTGTTCTCAACCTTGCACATACAGTTCCATGGGCAGGCCATCTAGGGCAACATAAGACCTATCTTAGGCTAGGCTCCCGTTTCTTTTGGCCCTCCATGTATACTGATGTACAAAAATACTGCAAATCATGCCCCACGTGCCAGAAAACCAGTGCTGTCCGTAGGTCTGAACGGGCTCCTCTATGTTCACTGCCAGTTATCTCTACCCCATTCAAGAGAATTGCAATGGACATTGTTGGACCCTTGGAGAAGAGTAGTGCAGGTTACAAGTATATATTGGTGATCTGTGACTATGCCACCCGGTTCCCAGAAGCCTTCCCACTCCGTTCCATAACCACTCCAAAAATAATCAGTGCTCTTGTTCAGCTCTTCTCTCGTGTAGGAATCCCAGATGAAATCCTGACGGACCAAGGGACAAACTTCACCTCGCGACTGATGGTTCAACTCCACCAACAGCTGGGCATTAAAGGCTTGAGGACTACTCCCTACCATCCCCAAACGGATGGGCTCGTAGAGAGATTCAATTAAACGCTCAAGAACATGCTGAGGAAGTTTGTGGCTGACACTGGTAAAGACTGGGATAAGTGGTTACCCTTTCTGCTTTTTGCTTACAGGGAGGTGCCTCAGGCATCGACAGGTTTCTCGCCATTCGAACTCCTCTATGGATGGCCAGTGCAAGGACCACTGGACCTGCTGAAGAAGTGCTGGGAAGGTTCCCCAGTAGCTACCTCAGGACAGGGGATTGTCCAGTATGTCCTCCAGATGCGAGACAGGTTGGAACGGTACCGAGAGGAAGCTAGAGCAAACCTTCAGCAAGCCCAGAAGGCCCAGAAGAGAGGCTATGACCAGCACGCTCGCCACAGGGAGTTTGAGCCAGGACAGAAAGTCCTGCTCCTCCTTCCCTCGTCTACTAGCAAGCTCCTTGCGCAATGGCAAGGACCGTACCTAATCGGGAGGAAGATGGGCCCAGTGACCTACGAGGTGCTGCACCCGGACAAGGGTAAGAAGAAGCAAACCTACCATGTGAACCTTCTCAAGGCCTGGGAGGAGAAAGAGGAACTCTCCAAAGGAAGGTCCTTTCTGGTCCGCAGAGTAGAAGAGGATGAGTCGGATGGGGTCACAGAGGCATGGAAAGAACGAGCAGAAGTCATACTGGCTCACCTGGAAGAAGACAAGCAAGATGAGCTGAAGCAGCTGTTTGGCAAGTATCCGGCCCTCTTCAGTCAGAGACCAGGAAGAACCAAAGTCCTGGAACACGTCATTCGTTTGAAACCAGGCCAGAACCCTGTCCGCCAGCATCCTTACCGTGTGCCTGAGAGGCTGGTGGTAGCCCTCAAGGAAGAGGTCCACACCATGATAGAGATGGATGTTGTCGAGCCATCTTCAAGTGAATGGAGCAGCCCTATTGTCATTGTCCCAAAGAAGGATGGCTCTTTGCGCGTGTTACGGATACAAGGATCCTGTGTGTGTATCCTGTGTGTGTATCCTGTGTGTGTTTCTTTTCTCTCCGTCTCCCCTCACAGGTGAACATCATCACTCCCCAATCAGTCAACAATCAACCCATCAATCAGAAGACACACCTCCTCCTGTTTCCTACCCTATCACAGTTCCTTCCCCATGGTTTAAAAACCCCATCATTTGTTTGCTCGGTAGCTCAATCTTTGTAATGCCATGTTGATAGATCTCTGTTCTTCATAGATTTCAGTAGCTCAATCTCTTTGTAAATGCCATGTATGTAGATCTCTCTCTTTGGGTCTTAACCTCTTCTTTTGTTTGAGCACCTCCAAATCACTTTGTCATCTCCTGTGAGTATTGTTTTGGTTATGGTGTTTGTTGCTGGTGGGAAAAGGGGGAAACCAAGACAAGTCGCCCATGGGCATACACTACCCGTAGGTAAACTTTGTTAAAAACACTAGTTAGAACTGGGCGGACCACCCACTGTATTTTTGGTTAGTTAGTTAGCTGTTATTAAAGTAGGCTAGTCTAACTTAGGGGTGTTTTTGTATATTTATTGTTTCTTTCCTTGGGTCCAGCTCAGCCCCTTTTTCCTGCTCCCCCCATTACCGTGTGTTTATAAATAAACCCTGAGTTTGACGGTATTATTTCGGTTGTCGTGGTTATTTCGTTCACACTCACTTTGTCACAATTATAATTTACATGAGTTATGTTACGGGTCTCACTACCATCCCCCCTAGACTGTCGGGCCAAAAGGGATTCGTAACAGCGCGTCTGCATGGACTTCCGTAAGGTGAATGCCATCTCCCAGTTTGATGCCTATCCCATGCCCCGCATTGACGACTTACTGGAGAGAATAGGTAGAGATCATTACATCACCACATTGGATCTCTGCAAAGGGTACTGGCAGGTGCCCCTGGATGAACAATCCAAGGCCTACACTGCATTCCGGACGCCAATGGGCCTGTTCCAGTTCAAGGTCATGCCGTTTGGCCTTCATGGGGCCCCTGCGACTTTCCAGAGGCTGATGGACAAGGTCCTCCAGGACTGTGACGATTACTGTGCTGCTTACTTGGACGACGTGGTGATCTACAGCCACTCCTGGGAGGAGCACATACAGCATCTTAGCAGCGTCCTGGGGAAGATCCATGAAGCAGGCCTCACGCTTAACCTCCTGAAGTGTGAGTGGGCGAAACAGGAGACAAAGTACCTGGGGTACCAGCTGGGTAAGGGTGAAGTTCGGCCTCAGGTGGAGAAAGTGGAGTCCATCAGGAATAGCCCTCAACCCAGAACCAAGACACAGGTGAAGTCCTTCCTAGGTCTGGCAGGGTGGTACCGGAGATTGATTCCACAGTTTTCAACCATCTCTGTCCCTCTGACCAACCTCACTTCGAAGGGGGCCAGCAACCCTGTGAAGTGGACTGAGGAGTGTGAGGAAGCCTTCATGACACTGAAAAAACAACTGTGCTCATTCCCTGTTCTCCAGACCCCTGATTTTAAGAAGAGATTTCTCGTGCAGGTGGACGCTTCGGCTGTAGGAATTGGAGCTGTACTGGCCCAAGGGGAGCCAAGAGAAGAGCTTCCTGTGCTGTACCTGAGTCGGAAGCTGTTGCCCAGGGAAACCAGGTATTCTACAATCGAAAAGGAGTGCCTGGCTATAAAGTGGGCCCTAGATAGCCTCCGTTACTACCTTCTTGGGAGGGAATTTGACCTGCACACAGACCACAGAGCACTGACCTGGATCCAGACCATGAAGGACCGGAATTCTCGTGTGACCAGGTGGTATCTGGAGCTCCAGCCCTTCAGGTTCTGTGTCCGTCACAAGGCAGGAAAAGAGAACGTTACTGCGGACTACCTATCAAGGCTCCCGAACATGGTCGCTTCAGGAGAGGAGGAAGGTAATGTGACGTAGAAGTCCGTCACTGGCCGCGGGCAGCATTTGGTTCTTTAACGCACACACATATTCATCACTCCTCCCTGCGCCATTAAGTTCACAATGTGGGTCGACACACAATTTAACTTCTGTCTTGGTATATGCATTTCACACTTGTCAATGTTCATATTTGAGAGATACAATAATTATTATACTTATCAATGTTGTGGATGGGCGCATTGTTTGTTTGTTCTGTTCCTCTCTCCATCTCTGTAGCTTCCGGGTATGCTGGAAAAGGACCCGAGCTAAGGGAATTGGGTTGGCTTTATAGTGCCTGTCCCAAATGGCTCATTAATGCATATTGAAAGATATTGTCAGTAGTGATGTAATGTTGTAAATGTTATGTTGTGATATTGTTTAAAACCGTGTTGCAATGTATATCCTTTAGTATGTTTAGTTCATGGAAAATGTAGGTTTGTATTGTTAATTGATTAATTAATTAGGGTTAATTGTTCTGAGGGGAGGGGCTAGCCCTACAAAAGGAGCCTCTCTCCAGTCTCTAGGAGGGCATTTTTTGGATTGAGCTGTGGATGGGGCAGCATTGTTTTTAAGCTGTCCCATAAGGTAGACGTTGATGGCAGTACTGTTGTTTTTTGTTCCAGAATCACTTGTAAATAAACACCTTTGCACAGAAGAACTTTTGCGGCTCCGCCATCTTTTTATTTTGATAGAGGTTAGGTTATCCAGTTTAGCCTTCTGGCCTACTCTACGTGACACCTGTGCTCTGACATGCACAAATCCACCATGCAGAAGTGTGTTTATGCCTGTTACTGTTTGTGCTGAGACTGTCCAGATCAAATATCAGGTTCTATTTCAACAGAGAGACACAAAACAAATTCTTATTTATTTTGAATGGTACAGTATTGTGAGGTGAACATTTGAAATACTGATGATATCCACAATTCACTAAAATATTATTATTATGCATTGAAGATTACTTATTAAAATAGTTGGCCCATTTATGTCTCAAAATATTGAACTGCCTTACATTGTACACGATAAGGCAATTTTGTATTCATCATTCTGTTTACGCCAGTCACGTACAATTTACACTGTAATACTGCAAAAGGTTATTGCGCATACATACATTTAACAAACCTTGATGGTGAAGCTCTGGCCCACATCAAGATTACATTTGAAAAATGTATTATTTACAGTTGGCCTGCTTACTCTCTCTAACATCTCAAACAATATAATAGCTATATATAATATATTTAATATAATATATATAGCTTATAATCTAACAATCTAACAATCTATAATCTAATCTATAATCTAATTTAGATTCTGAGGGTATTTTAGCATCACACCAGTGTAAGGATGGCCTCAGGCTTTGTGGGGAATAGATAAGTGCCGCATCTGTCAGATTTTGGGAAGGAAAACTTTGAGGGGCTCATTCTCATGCACTTTATCCAGGAATCCCAGATTGAAGTAGGGGTACAACGTCTCTGTGAAGGTTTCACGGAACGTATAGAGATGTGTCATGCTCTCTGCATTGTAGAAAGACACCAGACCCCTCTTATAATCCAGATATACCCCTATCCTAGCCAGAGGCTCCTCCAGTGAAAGCACAGTAGGGGGTGATGTACAGGCCATGTACTGTATTCCATAGGACAGGGACAGGGTCCAAAAGCCATTGGCCGGCAAGGCTTTGATTACTCCCTTCCTCGATACAGTTTCTCTAGCCACACCCACGGTCCACACAGTGCTGCTGTAGACCTCTATCTCCCAGTAGTGGCGGCCGTAGGTGAAGCCCTGACTGCCCAACAGGGACAATGCAGCATTGAAGCGGTTGGGGTTGTCCTGGACAGAGTGGTTGAAGGTCTGGTAGCGGACACAGGTGAGGGAGGAGGTCAGGCTAAGCCAGGGGTTGGCCGTGCTCGAATTCAAGGTGATGGCGGCCGGAACTGAAAATAAGAGAAAATTAGTTGGTCAAGTTAGGTATTGCATGATTTTACATGCCATGACACAGATACAAAGCATTACAACCATAAGGCTCTCCGCCCACAACAGTAAGGCTCTCCAGAGGGTAGTGAGGTCTGCACAAAGCATCACCAGGGGCAAACTACCTGCCCTCCAGGACACCTACACCACCCGATGTCACAGGAAGGCCATAAAGATAATCAAGGACAACAACTACCCGAGCCACTGCCTGTTCACCCCACTATCATCCAGAAGGCGAGGTCAGTACAGGTGTATCAAAGCAGGGACCGAGAGACTGAGAAACAGCTTCTATCTCAAGGCCATCAGACTGTTAACCAGCCACCACTAACATTGAGTGGCTGCTGCCAACATACTGACTCAACTCCAGCCACTTTAATAATGGAAATTGATGGGAAATTGATGTAAAAAATTGTATCACTAGCCACTTTAAACAATGCCACTTAATATAATGTTTACATACCCTACATTACTCATCTCATATATATATGTATATACTGTACTCTATATAATGTACTGCATCTTGCCATCTTTATGTAATACATGTATCACTAGCCATTTTAAACTATGCCACTTTATGTTTATATACCCTACATTACTCATCTCATATGTATATACTGTACTCTATACCATCTACTGCATCTTGCCTATGCCGTTCTGTACCATCACTCATTCATATATCTTTATGTACATATTCTTTATCCCTTTACACTTGTGTGTATAAGGTAGTAGTTGTGGAATTGTTAGGTTAGATTACTCGTTGGTTATTACTGCATTGTCGGAACTAGAAGCACAAGCATTTCGCTACACTCGCATTAACATCTGCTAACCATGTGTATGTGACAAATACAATTTGATTTGATTTGACAATGTGAACACAGTATAATTCTCAGTAGCAGTTTCAACTTTCCATTTTAAATAACAAAACAACTGTCAAGTAGTCAATTCTGGGCAATTCATGTATGTTGCAGAGGAAAAATAGTTGCTGAAAGCTCCTGAATTATTGCTCCTGAGTGCTGTAATTATCAGTCACTCTACTAAAGGTTCAGTGGAGGCAGCTGAGGGGAGGACAGCTCATAATAAGGGCTGGAATGGAGTCATTGGAATGGTATCAAACATGGCTTCCATGTGATTGATACCATTCCATTGACTCCATAACAACCATTACTATAAGCCTTCCTCCCCTCAGCAGCCTCCACTCTAAAGGTTAATGCCTTACAGTACCTGGGTAGATGCTTCCTTTCAGTGATTTCCACACTCGGTACTGCAGGGGCCCTGCGAACCGACCCTCACACAGGCTGGGGGCCGTGAGAGTAGGCTTTTCAAACTTGGGAGTCGGCCTGCCAAAGGCAACACAAGCTTCAGACAATACATATCAGAAACATGAAAGCTCCATTATGGAATAATAATCTAAAACGTCCCACGTCCCATCATGCACTCACCTCTGGACCAGGGTCTTGATATTCTGGGACGAGACAGGAAAAACAGAGGGGAGAGTGTGCTGATTAGTTTTGGCAGTGGGTAAAATGAGAGAAAGCTGTTTTCCACATGACATCAGTGTCTGAGCTCACGCTATCCCGGCCCTGTGGGATCTCCCAGTGGTTGGGGGAAAGTCCCTGGGTCTGAGCCTGCTTTCCCTATAATCTCCTTATCCTCACCATTGACCAGGAGTGAGGTCATGGGCCCACATCCTGCCTGTGCTCCACCCTGAAGGGTCCCTCCCTGCACTCTGGAGGGCCATTGTGTGTATTTTATGTGTTTGTCATTGATAAGGGTCTTGTCCTTATCAAGGATAATGCTGAGTGAATTTCCCAAGTTGGGATCAATGAAGTACTACTCTACTCATTGCTATCAGAAAGACCTTTCTGTAGAATGCCTAGAATGGTTACTTACTAACTTATTACAGCAGATGTAAATGTCTAGAAGTGTGCAAGCTAATTTTGTCCTCCCATCCAGTACATCATTTTCAAACAGCACAAGCAAAATAACATAAAATCTAACCTAAAACTTTTCAGTGTGAAACACATATTTTTCACATTCCCCCGTCAAGGAGGCTCATTGAGTTACTTCTCATGTGAAATTCCACCAGCCTAGAATTACCCTGTCTCTCACCCGCAGCAATGTAAAGGGGTCCTGTTCCCTCAGCTTGTCCTCGATCTCATTCAGGGCCCTCTGCAGACGGCAGACCTCCACACAGAGCAGGGCCTTGTGTTCGTCCAGTCTGATCAGCTCCCTGCGCTCCTCTGTCTTCAGCTTCACCTGCAGCAGCTTCTCTTCCTGGTACAGAAACTGGTGCAGGTCGCTGAACTGGGCCTCGATGCGCTGCTTCAGGTCTGCCGTGTGCTCCTGGGGGGACAGAAAGTGTGTGGGGTTTTAGGGGGGGGCTCATTAGCAATGGCAGTTAGTTCAAGAGGGTCAAGGTTTATGAGACACTCAAGGTTTAAGTGCAATGTACAGATTGTTACAAGCTGTAGATACTTGAGTGTTTCACCTTGAGCTTCTTGACCTCGTCCTCAGTCTCTCTCTCACACTGCAGGGCTGTGTTCAGCTCCCCTTTCAGAGAGTCCATGGAACTGCTGAGAGACGCCTGCATGGCCAGAATAAAGTAGCAGCATGATTCAAAGTCGGCATCAGGCTTGGTGCTGGAATATGAATGTTATGGGAAACAATCCGGATGCAACTCATAACAGGAGAATGTGGGGAGAATAATGAGCAGTTTGTCTTACAGAAAAAAGTGACACATAAAGTGGTGACAAGTCATTGACATTGTAGTTGATGATGTCAAGTCACTTTGTTTTTTTTGTGCAACATTTGATCAAATCAACTTTTTTTGCTTCAATTCCTCCCAAGCAAAATTCTACTGCTCAGTCCATAGCACCACCTGTCTTCAATTTCCCCTGCAACTGGGACCCTTGGTTGAGTTGTTTTTTTTAACTCTGAGCTAAGCCTTTTACTAGCATTCTTTTAAAAATGTAAGAGTGTAACAAGGCAACACAAGTCAAATAGAATTTGGACTTACCCTGTATCTCTGCTGTGCCTCATGGACACACACCATGTTGTGGTTCCGGTGTTCCTGAGAGAGTCCACACACCAGACACAACAGCTCTTGGTCCTCCTCACAGTAGAGCTTCAGCTCCTCTCGGTGCCGGGCACAGCACGGGGCAGGAGCAAGGCTCCTCTCTGGTACCCCCATGTCCCCCAGCAGCCCCTCTCTCTCCTCCAGGCCCTGGCAGTAGCTCTCCACTATGTTACCCACGATGCGGTTGGGCCGGTAGCTCTGGCCAGGGAAGACTTTCCTGCACTGGGGACAGGATCCGGACCCCCCCTGGACCTGGCCTCTGGGGCCCGTCCAGTAGCCAGCGATACATGCCTGGCAGAAGGTGTGGTCGCAGGGCAGGGAGACAGGCTGCTTGAAGAGGTCCAGGCAGATAGAACAGGTCAGGTCTCGGCTGAGTCGCTGTGCTGAGCTCTTGGATACTTGCCCAGCCATACTAGACGACCTCTGCTTTTCCTTTGTAGTTTGCATTGGAAGCTCCCCCTCCCTGTTTTTGGAACTTTTCTTGTCTGATTTCTCCACCTCGACGTTGTGTGGAGACGCTAACTGGAGTTTCTCCACCTCTCTGTGATTCTTACTCCTTATGTTCATTCCTTCTTTCAGAATTATCGTTTTTTTTGTGCTGGATTGGAAGCTTTTGAGACGTCCACCTTCTCCTGAGTGTTTGGGTCCTCTCTGTCTGGTCTCCGCTCTGACTCAGCTCAGTCTTCCTGTTGACTGTGGGAAAGGAAGGGGCTGGTGAGGAGGCGGCCTCTCTATTGCTCCATCCCAGATAGGCAGTGGTGCTCTGTGGGCCCCCTTGTAAACTCCCCCTCTGATGTCAGAGCTACAGTCAGGAAAATAAGGCAGGCCAGCCATGGTCATTCTGTGCTCTGATTGTTTGTGTAGAGAAGTTATTGTGGTAACTGCAGTGCAGTCCTGGTTCTTGAGCAGAATAGCATTGTTAATAATCCACTTTACTATAATGCTTAGTTATGGGAATCAGTTAATCCCTAGTGTGTGTGTGTGTGTGTGTGTGTGTGTGTGTGTGTGTGTGTGTGTGTGTGTGTGTGTGTGTGTGTGTTTGTTTAGGCCTACAGTATTGTATGTGAAAACTTTGAGTCAAAACAGATGTGCCCTATTTTTTATTTAGCTGGCTGGAAAACTACCTACATTTTGCATGACACTAAACAATGGTATTACATTATTTCAAAGAGCCATATACTGTAACATCACTGACAAAATATATTATCAACTGGCAGAAAATGTATACAAAAATATATAAGTGAACAGTGATGGCTGTTCTCTATAAACTCCTAAGTGTGGGAGCCTACTGTGCTTAAATAGTACCTTGATGTGTGTACTCGCACATCTGGAGCTCCAGTCAGCTATAGCCAACTACACCCATGTTCATGTGAGTACCCAAACAGGTTTTTCATAACTGAACTTTCCAATAGAAGTGTGTGCATTTATCAAATCTAATTTTATTATACACATACACAGATCACTGATGTGATCTTCCTGTCTGGGTTGGCGCCCCCCCTTGGGTTGTGCCGTGGCGGAGATCTTTGTGGGCTATACTCGGCCTTGTCTCAGAATGGTAAGTTGGTGGTTGAAGATATCCCTCTAGTGGTGTGGGGGCTGTGCTTTGGTGAAGTGGGTGGGGTTATATCCTTCCTGTTTGGCCCTGTCCGGGGGTATCATCGGATGGGGCCAAAGTGTCTCCTGACCCCTCCTGTCTCAGCCTCCAGTATTTATGCTGCAATAGTTTGGGTCGGGGGGCTGGGGTCAGTCTGTTATATCTGGAGTATTTCTCCTGTCTTATCCGGTGTCCTGTGTGAATTTAAGTATGCTCTCTCTAATTCTCTTTCTTTCTCTCTCTCTCTCTCTCAGAGGACCTGAGCCCTAGGACCATGCCTCAGGACCACCTGGCATGATGACTCCTTGCTGTCCCCAGTCCACCCGGCCGTGCTGCTGCTCCAGTTTCAATTGTTCTGCCTGTGGCTATGGAATCCTGACCTGTTCACCGGACGTGCTACCTGTCCCAGACCTACTATTTGACCATGCTGGTCATTTAAGAACATTTGAACATCTTGGCCATATTCTGTTATAATCACCACCCGGCACAGCCAGAAGAGGACTGGCCACCCCTCATAGCCTAGTTCCTCTCTATGTTTCGGCCTTTCTAGGGAGTTTTTCCTCGCCAACGTGCACCTGCATTGCTTGCTATTTGGGGTTTTAGGCTGGGTTTCTGTACAGCACTTTGACATATCAGCTGATGTACGAAGGGCTATATAAATACATTTGATTGGTGGGTGTAAAAAAAAAAATGCTTGTGTTCCTAGTTCCAACAGCGCAGTAGTATCAGACAATGTGGGGAGGATAGTTCAACGCAATTAAGTTCAATAACCAGTACAGTGTCAGCCTGCGCTAGCTGGTTACTTTTAAGTGCACTCCAATGTAGACAAACACCTTGTCAAACACTATGGGCTGAAGTCATATTTTGAGCATATGCCCTTTTTTATTTCTTCTACCTGATGTTAATATCAGGCACTGCATGCATGAGTCACATTTCTTTCTTAATTGTTCATGTCTCTAATACATTCTGTTCTGAAGGTATATTATAGACCTTAGACTCATGTTATGCTATTATGCAAGTTATAAACGCAATGTGTGACCATTTCTCCAAGATTCTTGACAGGGTATGTATTTACTCTGCTTTTGGTGTCTAGTATTCCAAGCAGCAGGCATACTTAGCCTACTACTTGTTAAACTGAGTGTCTGACACTTAACTTTTTAACTGAATTTTTGTCAGTTATTGTCACATTGCCTGTTTATCCTGGTCTGTGGCTGACCATGTAATTTTTTTTAATTTTTTTTTTTATTTCACCTTTATTTAACCAGGTAGGCTAGTTGAGAACAAGTTCTCATTTGCAACTGCGACCTGGCCAAGATAAGGCATAGCAGTGTGAACAGACAACACAGAGTTACACATGGAGTAAACAATTAACAAGTCAATGACACAGTAGAAAAAAGGGGAGTCTATATACATTGTGTGCAAAAGGCATGAGAAGGTAGGCGAATAATTACAACTATGCAGATTAACACTGGAGTGATAAATGATCAGATGGTTATGTACAGGTAATACTGTAATGACAATGTAGGACCTGGCCATACAGACTCGTGTGTACTTGTCTTGCATACTAGGTTACTGTATTCTAGGTCACTACACAATTAAAGAAGCACAAATATGCCACTAACTACAGGACACAGTGTAGACAGTTTTAGACGGTTTCAACTCAGTTTACTCCGTCAAATATCCCATACTGTCCATGACACAGGAATATCCTCCCAAGCAAGAGTTCAGGTAAGCAGTAAATTCAAGCAAGTTGTGATGATCCTGCGTTGCGAAGGCATGCAGCCATCTGATAGGCCTTGTGATTGAGGAATCCGCTGCTGATCCCCCTGTTGCCGAGGAGCACCAGGAGGAGATGGCGTGTCCGGCGCACGGCCACACCCCGGCTGGGCCTGTGCTTGGTGCGCAGGTCCATTGACCTTTCCCCTGGGGTGACCATGTTGTCCCTCACCAGGGCACAGCGCAGCCCCCCCAGGCTCACTCCCTGGGTCTGGATGGCCTCTCTCTTCCTGGCCAGTATCCTCCTAATCTCACGCCGGGTCAGATGTTCCAGGGATCCCCCTGGAGTGGCCGCCATCACCCTGCGGGTACTGACGTTCACCAACGCACAGTCTGCACACTGGCCCTCAAACATCAACCTGTCCACATAGTGCTGCAAGCTGGGCAATGCCATTCCTGGGGAAGGATGTGTCCCTGAAAATATTAATTTATTTTAGCCTGAGATAATTAAAGCAGAAAGTGTGCAGAATGGTGATCAAGTATGGAGAGAATTGATTATCTACCAACATGGGTCCATATTGAGAATTCCCTAAAAACCTACCTTGTTGGTGTGGGGAAAACATGTCAGTGAAATACTGCCACTGTGTCAACTGAAGCATCTCAGACTTCTGTGATGTCACAAAGGATAACTAATAATGTCATCCCCTTTTGTTGCACAAAGCCTACCACTGAATTAGAAGTAGAATACAGACATCTAGTGGCCAAAGTGCAAGTCTGCCATTACCTGTATTATAATTCACATACAGGATCTAGGAATGGCAGGAGATGGAATTATATTACTCATGGATATACTCATCTGAAGTGGGGTGGAGAAAATTAGAAAATAAATAAAATCAGTAATTAAATTCAGCCAAGAACTTTGTGTTTAACTACATTCATAATATCTGATCAACTAACAAAATGTTTCCAACAAAATACCTGACTATTGCTGAAAACAAATGTATCCAGTACCTTGCAAACCAGTGGCGGTCAGTGCTGTTTATGATGAGGGAGGACACATTTATTTTTTCATGAGCATGGCCTTATTTCTATTACAGCATATTGGATGACTGTCATTCATATTCCATTCACCCAGTTCAATGTTACATCGATAGGTTTAGGCTACAACATGATACTCAAATGTGACTTAACACCTGGATTTGGTCTTATGTAGCAACATTTGAAATTGTGTTTTTATTTTATTTTTTACATTGGATAAAAGTTGAGACTCAGGGCTACAAAATGGTATATCATTCTCTGCATTTGAGGAACAATGGGAAAGTAAATCTGCTTTGAAAGTTGATCAACTTTTAAACTCACTTTTGAGAAAATGGCCTTTGAATGTGTTGGTATCTAGCTCTTCTTTGTCTACACCCATTTAGCATCGTTCACACACTCTTAAGTCATAGCCCCACCCATCTCATTTAGCTCTTGGAGCACACACTTGAAGCTCTGGCCGATGATTTGTTTACCTATGAATGACATGAAAACAGCCTAACCAGCTCGTTCTGGCAACAATTTCATTACGCTTTTTTGTAGACGTTTACTGACACCGGCCATATTCAACGGGTGTTGTACACACGTCACATAACGTTAGCTAACCAGCCACCCAGCTAACGTTAGCTAGTTAAACAACAATGAACACAGCGCCAGTACACTAACAGTACACTTTAGCTTAAGACATGTAGCTAGCTAGCTAGCTAGGCACACAATCAACCTAGTGGTTAGAGTGTTGGACTAGTAACTGGAAGGTTGCAGGTTCAAACCCCCGACCTGACAAGGTACAAATCTGTCATTCTGCCCCTGAACAGGCAGTTAACCCACTGTTCCTAGGCCGTCATTGAAAATAACAATTTGTTCTTAACTAAAGTAAAATATAATAGTAATGTTAACTAATGAGCCAGCCAGCTAACATTAGCTAGCTAAACAACAATGAACACAGCGCTAACAATGGCACAGAGTGCTGGGAGCTAACCAACCAGGTTCAATGTTAGAAAGCTAACATTAGGCTCTAACTCGAAAAGCAAACTGCTCTGGGATACGAATAACAATGTCAGCCAGGGAGCCAGCCAGCTAACGCTAGCTAACAGTACACTTTAGCTTAAGACATGTAGCTAGCTAGCTAGGTAAACAATAAACCTAATTAGGTAAACAAAGTGAGATCACACATGTTTTACATTCAAACAGTGAAGTCATGACTAGCCTACTTTCGGGTCAAAATGCTCCCTGTACCCATGAGGTTGCTACAACCTAGCCTATGAATGAAAGTTTACAACTGATGGGTTCTGACTTCTAAACTTTAAATATTGTTAGTCATCAGGTATCCTATTGAAATGAGGAGTGCCACAATCTGGTTACAACACCAGAAGTTAATGGTTATCTGTAGGAGGAATGTACAGTTGAAGTCGGAAGTTTACAAACACCTTAGCCAAATACAGTTAAACTGAGTTTTTCACAAATCCTGACATTTAATCCGAGTAAAAATTCCCTGTCTTAGGTCAATCTCAATGGCGTCCTTTATTTTAAGAATGTGAAATGTCAGAATAATAGTAGAGTGAATGATTTATTTCAGCTTATATTTCTTTCAACACATTCCCAGTGGGTCAGAAGTGTATATACACTCAATTTGTATTTGGTAGCATTGCCTTTAAATTGTTTAACTTCGGTCAAACATTTTGGTTAGCCATCCACAAGTTTCCCACAATAAGTTGGGTGAATTCTGGCCCATTCCTCCTGACAGAGTTGGTGTAACTGAGTCAGGTTTGTAGGCCTCCTTGCTTGCACACGCTTTTTCAGTTCTGCCCATGGGATGGAGGTCAGGGCTTTGTGATGGCCTCTCCAATACCTTGACTTTGTTGTCCTTAACGCCCTTTTGCCAGAACTTTGGAAGTATGCTTGGGGTCATTGTCCATTTGGAAGACCCATCTGTGACCAAGCTTTAACATCCTGACTGATGTCTTGAGATGTTGCTTCAATATATCCACACAATTTTCCAGCCTCATGATGCCATCTATTTTGTGAAGTACACCAGTCCCTCCTACTAGTTTCCAATACATGATGCTACCACCCCGGTGCTTCACGGTTGAGAGAGTGCTCTTCGGCTTGCAAGCCTCCCCCTTTTCCTCCAAACATAATGATGGTCATTATGGCCAAACAGTTCAATTTTTGTTTCATCAGACCAGAGGACATTTCTAGATACTTTTGTACCTGTTTCCTCCAGCATCTTCACAAGGTCCTTTGCTGTTGTTCTGAGATTGGTTTGCACTTTTCGAACCAAAGTACGTTCATCTCTAGGAGACCAAATGTGTCTCCTTCCTGAGCGGTATGACGGCTGTGTGTTCCCATGGTGTTTATACTTGTGTACTATTGTTTGTACAGATGAACATGGTACCTTCAGGCATTTGGAAATTGCTCCCAAGGATGAACCAATTTTTCTTCTGATGTCTTGCCTGATTTCTTTTGATTTTCACATGATGTCAAGCAAAGAGGCACTGAGTTTGAAGGTAGGCCTTGAAATACATCCACAAGTACGCCTCCAAATGACTCAAATGCTGTCAATTAGCATATCAGAAGCTTATAAAGCCATGACATTTTCTGGAATTTTCCAATCTGTTTAAAGACACAGTCAACTTAGTGTATTTAAACTTCTGACCCACTGGAATGGTGATGTAGTGAGCTATAAGTGAAATAATCTGTCTGTAAACAGTTGTTGGAAAAATGACTTGTGTCATGCACAAAGTAGATGTCCTAACTGATTTGCCAAAACTATAGTTTGTTAACAAGAAATTTGTGGAGTGACCCTTGGGATTGCAAACCGAGGAAGATCTTCAAAAATAAGTGATTTACTTAATTGCTATTTGTGATTTTATGAAGCCTTTGCTGGTTGAAAAATATGTTGATGTGGGGCGCCGTCCTCAGACAATTGCATGGTATGCTTTCACTGTAAAGCCTATTGTAAATTGGACGATGCAGTTAGATTAACAAGAATTTAAGTTTTTAAATGATACAACTTTCTTATATATTCATGAATGTTTAATATTACGATTGTTTATTTGAAATATGCGCCCTCCAATTTCACCGGAAGTTGTTGGCTGGTGTCCCGCTAGCGGGACGCCTATCCCTAAGAATATTTATAACAGCTTCTACCCCCAAGACTGCTGAACAATTAATCAAAATGGCCCATGGACTACTTACATTGACCTCCCCCTCCATTTGTTTTGTACACTGCTGCTACTCGATGTTTATTATAACTTCACTTCACATGTAGGTTAAAGGCTTGTAAGTAAGTATTTCACGGTAAGGTCGACACTTGTATTCGGGGCATGTATATAAACGCCGGCGGCAGGGTAGTGGTTAGAGCGTTGGAATAGTAACCGGAATGTTGCAAGTTCAAACCCACAAGCTGACAAGGTACAAATCTGTCATTTTGCCCCTGAACAGGCAGTTAAGTTCCTAGGCCGTCATTGAAAAATAAGAATTTGACTTCCCTAAAGGTAAAATGTGACAAAGAATGTTTGATTTGAACCACAAAGGCCAGGGAGGTTTTCCAATACCTCGCAAAGAAGGGCACTTATTGGTAGATAAAGCAGACCTTTCACTTTGTTTTTCAATACACCCAGTCACCACAAAGATTCCATCCTCTCCTAACTCAGTTGATGGAGTGGATGGAACGATGAGACCAAACGTGACTTTAAAACATTTATGAAGTATAATGGCTGTGATAAGAGAACTGAGGATGGATCAACAGCATTGTAGTTACTCCACAAAGACAGATTGAAAAGAACCAAGCCTGAAAAGAACAAAGCCTGTACAGAATCAAAATATTCTAAAACATGCATCCTATTAGCAATAAGGCACTAAAGTAACACTGCTAAAATTTTGGAAAATAAATTATCTTTATGTCCTAAATACAAAGTGTTATGTTTGGGGCAAATCCGACACAACACATCGTTGAGTACCACTCTCATGCTTTCAAGCATGGTGGTGGCTGCATCATGTTATGGGTATGCTAGTCATCGGCAAGGACTAGGTTTTTTTTTTGGGGGGGGGAACTGAAAATAAACGGAATAGACCTAAGCACATGCAAACTCCTAGAGGAAAACTTGGTTCAGTCTGCTTTCCAACAGACACTGGGAGGCAAATTCACCTTTCAGCAGAACAACTACCTAAAACACAAGGCCAAATATACACTAGAGTTGCTTACCAAGACAACATTTAATTTTCCTGAGTGGCCTAGTTTCAGTTTGACTTAAATAGGCTTGATAATCTATGGCAAGATTTGAAAATGTATGTCTAGCAATGATCAACAACAAGCTTGTTGGAGTTTTTTAAAGAAAAATGAGCAAATATTTGAATACTTTTTGAATGCACCGTATTTCAGTATCTTCCCACCCCTAAAGGGATAAAGAACAAGCTTCAGATTTATTTTCAAAGTAAGAAGAAGTTGACTGCTTGGTGCAACTCTCCACAAGAGAAACAGTTTATTTCACATCTGAGGATGGTAAGCAAATCAACAAGATTGAAGATTTTTCTCGTATAATTGTCATCTTAATTATCACATAATCGTCATTTTATAGACTACTGTGGGCTGTCATCTATAGTGAAATATTATTAACTATACAAATAAAAATATGTAGGCCTACATGTGACTTCCAATAAAGTGATGTGTGTGAATTATGTCACATTTGTCTCTACATTCAGGGAAAGGATCCTACTGAGAAAAAAAAATTCCTGAAGTATTATAGCGCTGGTCAGTCACATATCCCAATGTATTGCATCTCCCTTTTGTACCCTCCAGAACCACATCCTAGCACAAGGATGGGCAATTCCAGTCCTCTGGCCTGATTGTTGTCACACTTTTGCTCCAGCTAACACATCTGACTCCAATAATCAACTAATCATGAACTTCAATATAGAATGCAATTACTTTAAATCAGCTGTGTTTGCTAGGGATGGGGATGGGGATGGGGGGGGGGGGGGGGGGGGGGGGGAGTAGCAGCACTCCGGCCCCCGAGGACTGGAGTTGCCCATCCCTGTTCTAGCACAACCTTACCAGCCTTAAAAGCCACTCCATACCTCCCCATACCTTCCTGTGCCCAGGTGCTGTGCCTTTATTTGTTAGGTAATACATACCCTGAACTGGAAACGGTGTCTTCAATCATGCCTGTATCCTGACCGATGCACCATAGTGGCAACATCACTCCTCAACCTAGTCTAAGATGCAGGCCACCCTAGTCCTTTTCTTTAGTCACATCTGTTCTTGTAAATGTGATGATACATTTGGTCACTAGAGGGCAGGAACATGTAATTTACAGAAATCCTTGCAGACAAATTACAGAGTTTGCAAGTCTGAGTAAATGAGAGTATTTGGTTCTCTTGGGACGTCTTGAACATTTTCATTTATTTTATTCACTTTATGTACAACGCCCAATTTTTCAGTTTTTTGATTTGTTAAAAAAGTTTGAAATATCCAATAAATGTCGTTCCACTTCATGATTGTGTCCCACTTGTTGTTGATTCTTCACAAAAAAATACAGTTTTATATCTTTAGGTTTGAAGCCTGAAATGTGGCAAAAGGTCGCAAAGTTCAAGGGGGCCGAATACTTTTGCAAGGCACTGTACGTATGCATATGAGATGAATAATGTAGGGTAAGTAACATTATATAAGGTAGCATTGTTTAAAGTGGCTAGTGATATATTTACATCATTTCCCATAAATTCCCATTATTAAAGTGGCTGGAGTTGAGTCAGTGTCAGTGTGTTGGCAGCAGCCACTCAATGTTAGTGGTGGCTGTTTAACAGTCTGATGGCCTTGAGATAGAAGCTGTTTTTCAGTATCTCGGTCCCAGCTTTGATGCACCTGTACTGACCTCGCCCTCTGGATGATAGCGGGGTGAACAGGCAGTGGCTCGGGTGGTTGATGTCCTTGATGATCTTTATGGCCTTCCTGTAACATCGGGTGGTGTAGGTGTCCTGGAGGGCAGGTAGTTTGCCCCCGGTGATGCGTTGTGCAGACCTCACTACCCTCTGGAGAGCCTTACGGTTGAGGGCGGAGCAGTTGCCGTACCAGGCGGTGATACAGCCCGCCAGGATGCTCTCGATTGTGCATCTGTAGAAGTTTGTGAGTGCTTTTGGTGACAAGCCGAATTTCTTCAGCCTCCTGAGGTTGAAGAGGCGCTGCTGCGCCTTCTTCACAATGCTGTCTGTGTGAGTGGACCATTTCAGTATGTCTGTGATGTGTATGCCGAGGAACTTAAAACTTGCTACCCTCTCCACTACTGTTCCATCGATGTGGATAGGGGGGTGTTCCCTCTGCTGTTTCCTGAAGTCCACAATCATCTCCTTAGTTTTGTTGACATTGAGTGTGAGGTTATTTTCCTGACACCAAACTCAGAGGGCCCTCACCTCCTCCCTGTAGGCCGTCTCGTCGTTGTTGGTAATCAAGCCTACCACTGTTGTGTCGTCCGCAAACTTGATGATTGAGTTGGAGGCGTGCGTGGCCACGCAGTCGTGGGTGAACAGGGAGTACAGGAGAGGGCTCAGAACGCACCCTTTTTGTGCCCCAGTGTTGAGGATCAGCGGGGAGGAGATGTTGTTGCCTACCCTCACCACCTGGGGGCGGCCCGTCAGGAAGTCCAGTACCCAGTTGCACAGGGCGGGGTCGAGACCCAGGGTCTCGAGCTTGATGACGAGCTTGGAGGGTACTATGGTGTTGAATGCCGAGCTGTAGTCAATGAACAGCATTCTCACATAGGTGTTCCTCTTGTCCAGATGGGTTAGGGCAGTGTGCAGTGTGGTTGAGATTGCATCGTCTGTGGACCTATTTGGGCGGTAAGCAAATTGGAGTGGGTCTAGGGTGTCAGGTAGGGTGGAGGTGATATGGTCCTTGACTAGTCTCTCAAAGCACTTCATGATGACGGAAGTGAGTGCTACGGGGCGGTAGTCGTTTAGCTCAGTTACCTTAGCTTTCTTGGGAACAGGAACAATGGTGGCCCTCTTGAAGCATGTGGGAACAGCAGACTGGTATAGGGATTGATTGAATATGTCCGTAAACACACCGGCCAGCTGGTCTGCGCATGGTCTGAGGGCGCGGCTGGGGATGCCGTCTGGGCCTGCAGCCTTGCGAGGGTTAACACGTTTAAATGTCTTACTCACCTCGGCTGCAGTGAAGGAGAGACCGCATGTTTTCGTTGCAGGCCGTGTCAGTGGCACTGTATTGTCCTCAAAGCGGGCAAAAAAGGTATTTAGTCTGCCTGGGAGCAAGACATCCTGGTCCGTGACTGGGCTGGATTTCTTCCTGTAGTCCGTGATTGACTGTAGACCCTGCCACATGCCTCTTGTGTCTGAGCCGTTGAATTGAGATTCTACTTTGTCTCTGTACTGACGCTTAGCTTGTTTGATAGCCTTGCGGAGGGAATAGCTGCACTGTTTTTATTCGGTCATGTTACCAGACACCTTGCCCTGATTAAAAGCAGTGGTTCGCACTTTCAGTTTCACGCGAATGCTGCCATCAATCCACGGCTTCTGGTTAGGGAATGTTTTAATCGTTGCTATGGGAACGACATCTTCAACGCACGTTCTAATGAACTCGCACACCGAATCAGCGTATTCGTCAATATTGTTATCTGACGCAATACGAAACATATCCCAGTCCACGTGATGGAAGCAGTCTTGGAGTGTGGAGTCAGCTTGGTCGAACCAGCGTTGGACAGACCTCAGCGTGGGGGCCTCTTGTTTTAGTTTCTGTCTGTAGGCAGGGATCAACAAAATGGAGTCGTGGTCAGCTTTTCCGAAAGGGGGGCGGGGCAGGGCCTTATATGCGTCGCGGAAGTTAGAGTAACAATGATCCAAGGTCTTTCCACCCCTGGTTGCGCAATCGATATGCTGATAAAATTTAGGGAGTCTTGTTTTCAGATTAGCCTTGTTAAAATCCCCAGCTACAATGAATGCAGCCTCCGGATAAATGGTTTCCAGTTTGCAAAGAGTTAAATAAAGTTTGTTCAGAGCCATCGATGTGTCTGCTTGGGGGGGGATATATACGGCTGTGATTATAATCGAAGAGAATTCTCTTGGTAGATAATGCGGTCTACATTTGATTGTGAGGAATTCTAAATCAGGTGAACAGAAGGATTTGAGTTCCTGTATGTTTCTTTCATCACACCATGTCACGTTAGCCATAAGGCATACGTCCCCGCCCCTCTTCTTACCAGAAAGATGTT
The DNA here is from genome assembly GCF_013265735.2 of Oncorhynchus mykiss. Lineage (NCBI taxonomy): Eukaryota > Metazoa > Chordata > Actinopteri > Salmoniformes > Salmonidae > Oncorhynchus > Oncorhynchus mykiss. Next base: position 22,505,969 of record NC_048576.1, read on the forward strand.
TGTTTCTGTCGGCACGATGCATGGAGAAACCCGTTGGCTGCTCCGCCTCGGATAGCGTCTCTCCAGTGAGCCATGTTTCCATGAAGCAAAGAACGTTACAGTCTCTGATGTCCCTCTGGAATGCTACCCTTGCTCGGATTTCATCAACCTTGTTGTCAAGAGACTGGACATTGGCAAGAAGAATGCTAGGGAGTGGTGCACGGTGTGCCCGTCTCCGGAGTCTGACCAGAAGACCGCCTCGTTTCCCTCTTTTTCTGAGTCGTTTTTTTGGGTCGCTGCATGGGATCCACTCCGTTGTCCTGTTTGTAAGGCAGAACACAGGATCCTCGTCGCGAAAAACATATTCTTGGTCGTACTGATGGTGAGTTGACGCTGATCTTATATTCAGTAGTTCTTCTCGACTGTATGTGATGAAACCTAAGACGACCTGGGGTACTAATGTAAGAAATAACACGTAAAAAAACAAAAAACTGCATAGTTTCCTCGGAACGCGAAGCGAGGCGGCCATCTCTGTCGGCGCCGGAAGTAAGTACGTTACAGCCTTATTCTAAAATTATATTACATTATTTATTTGTCTCATCTATCTACACACAATAGCCCATAATGACAGTGAAAACAGGTTTAGACATTTTTGCAAATTTATAAAAAAAAATTAAAAAACGTATTTACAGCGGGGCAAAAAAGTATTTAGTCAGCCACCAATTGTGCAAGTTCTCCCACTTAAAAAGATGAGAGAGGCCTGTAATTTTCATAATAGGTACACTTCAACTATGACAGACAAAATGAGGGAAAAAAATCCAGAAAATCACATTGTGGGATTTTTAATGAATTTATTTACACGACTGATCCGTGTAAAGGAAAGAATGAATGGGGCCATATATCGTGAGATTTTGAGTGAAAACCTCCTTCCATCAGCAAGGGCCTTGAAGATGAAACGTGGCTGGGTCTTTCAGCATGACAATGATCCCAAACACACCACCCGGGCAACGAAGGAGTGGCTTCGTAAGAAGCATTTCAAGGTCCTGGAGTGGCCTACCTATGATGAAAATTACAATTACCTCAGTAAAAGTCACCTAAAGACTCAGACCATGAGAAACAAGATTCTCTGGTCTAAGGAAACTAAGATTGAACACTTTGGGCTAAATGCCAAGCGTCACGTATAGAGGAAACCTGGCACCATCCCTACGTTGAAGTATGGTGGTGGCAGTATCATGTTGTGGGGATGCTTTTCAGTGGCAGGGACTAGAAGACTAGTCAGGATCGAGGGCAAGATGAACAGAGCAAAGTACAGAGAGCTCCTTGATGAAAACCTGCTCCAGAGCTTTCAAGATCTCAGACTGGGGCCAAGGTTCACTTTCCAACAGGACAAATACCCTAACCACACAGTCATGACAACGCAGGAGTGCCTTCGATACCGACAATTGCCCCGGACTGGGCAATCCAGGAAGGATATAACTCCACCCACTTTGCCAAAGCACGCCCTCCACACCACTAAAGGGATATCAACAGACTACCAACTTACTATCCTGAGACAAGGCTGAGTATAGCCTACAACGAACTCCCACACAACACGAGCCCGAGGGTGTGGAAGACCGGACAGGAAGACAACCTCAGTGACTCAACCCACTCAAGCCAAGTATAGCGAAAAAGCCTGGCAAGACATGATGCACCCCTCCTAGGGACAGCATGGGAGATTACTAGCAATCCAGTGACTCATCCCCTGTAATAGGGTCAGAGGCAGAAAATCCTAGTAGAGAGAGGGGCGCCGGCCAGGCAAAGACAGGAAGGTTGATTCATCACTCCAGTGCCTTGCCATTCACCTTCGAACGCCTGGGCCAAACTACACTCAATCATAGGACCTACTGAATAGATGAGTCTACAGAAAGGACTTAAAGGTTGAGACCGAGTCTGCGTCTTTCACATGGATTGGCAGATCATTCCATAAAAATGGATCTCTATAGGAGAATGCCCTGCCTCTAGCTGTTTGCTTAGAAATTCTAGGAACAATAAGCAGGCCTACGTCTTGTGACCATAGCATATGTGTAGGTACAGTATGTCCGGCAGGACCAAATCAGAGAGATACACTACATGACCAAAAGTATGTGGACATCTGCTCATCAAACATCTCATTGCAAAATCATGAGCAATAATATGGAGTTGGTCCCCCCTCTGCTGTTATAACAGCCTCATAGATACAATGTTCCCCTAACTAACGGAAAACTGGAAGAACATTACGGGTAACATTGCAAAAACATCCTCTCTCCCTAGAATTGTTAGCTGGGTGAATGGTCACTTCATACTCAGTAATGGTGAAGCGGGCATGGACAAACAAGCAGACACTTGCCCCAACTACTGTAGCACAGCACAGCAATGAGACCTGATGGAGAGGAGGGGACTGTGACAGGTATGCACTGAAACATATCTATCATGCAGCCCAAATCATCCAATTGTGGTTATTGATCTTATCATGGGAGGACAGGTCAAAACACTGCTTATGTTCCTATCTGGAGCCGGAGGGACAAATGGTAAATAGGCAGAGTCTGAGGACCAATGGGCTTATGTAAACTAGGCATATCAAATCACTCATGCCTTAGCTCACCTCCATAATCCAAACATAATTCTTCATAGATGGAGGGGCACACACACAAATGTACAGTAAATGTGAGCTAAATTGTGCCATTCCATTTTCTTTCTTGCATAATATCCTCCGTATGAATTTTTGTATGTTTGACTGCAGTGGTATCAAAAAAATAGAATTCAGTTAAAAGGCCAAAAATGGCAAGTCCATAAACATTGATTTGACAATAACAATCTACCATAGTCTGGACATGGCATTACCACCCTACAGAATGTAAGCAAACATTGACATTTACAGTAGGCTTTGACAAAAGACATGTCTGTACGGTTAGTGGCAATTAAGCCATTTCTTAATATAAATAGAGAGAGGGGAGAGAGGGAAGGGAGATGGGGGAGATAGTGTTTGTGAGAGACCAAGAGAACGAGAGCAATAATGTATAATCTGCAATATAGATATTGATTTACACAAACAACAGTGGAAAAGTGATATTGATTATCGGAATGGATTGCACTTTGTAAAGTATCATAGCCTGACAAGCATTTGAAATGATTAGGATTTAAAATGAGGAGTCCATGGCCTCTCACTGTATTAGAACATTGTAAATGTCTCACCTGCATTGTGCCCTTTAGAAAAACCAAGTGAAACCTTCAAGTCAATATAGATTCCTCTGTGGAGTGAACTCTTGTCTGTTTCCATGGTGACTTGGTCTCCCAGTCCCTGGTAATTCCAACCTCCAACGTTGTCTTGATGCCACATGAGTAGGGTTCTAGGTACTGTCAGGGAAGGGACAGAGTTCTGAGAACAGAAGTGAAAATTTAGCCTGTTCTGGGAACATTTGTTTTTACGTTTCAGGGAGGTTCTGAGAACGTTTTACTCTGGTTCTTTGAAGGTTTACCTGGGAGGTTTTATTAATGCTCTGAAAAATAGAAATGATAGGTTATTTGGACGTTTTTGAATAACTTCCTTAAAACTTTCACTGAATGTTTCAATAAGACTTTTAATAACTCTGCTAGGTTATTTTGGGTTACAGATAGGACACATATAAATTAATTTCCTTTCTGAACTGCTGCACTATAGCCATCGGTCATCCAGCATTGCCATCAGCCATTGAGGAAATGCTTCCTTTGAAATCAATGAAAGCTGCTAAACCGCCCGTGTTGCGCTAACGTTGCATCACATCCAACGGCAGCGTCCAAACTCAAGAATCATGGAGGTTTAATTCTCAATGGCTGACGTGCAAGTTCATTCTATCGTATTAATTGAAATATTGAGAAATAATGTAGATTTTTGTTGAATGTACTCTCGACTATACAGCATTGGATGTGGTACTAATATTTATAAAGTCAAGAAGCTACTAGCTAACAGAAACTATAGCTAGCTAGCTACATTGACTGTTCACAATATAAACAAAAGCAACTTCTGTAATTAAGAGTACAGCCACTAGCAACAATTTAATGAGTACTTGCGAAAAACTGGACCAACGCTATTGTACTTACGCATAATCAATAAATATGGTACAATACATTACGGGCAATAGAATAAAGACCCTCTTCTCCTCTACTCTCCACTTTCAAAACAATGCGCTCTGTGTAGCAGTTAGAACGTCACATTGACAGGAAGCTGATGGCTACGCAACTCAAATAGTGGAGCTGAAGTGTTACAGGCTGACTACACCGCTCGCGTTGCAAAATAAATTTAGAAATTTGTATTATTCAATTATTGCACCCACACTGCTCGGGTGCGCCAACGAACGTCTGCGTTGCCAAGGGCTAAAATAGAAGTCAGTTCTATTTGTGACGCAGATCACGCAGCAAGTCTTGTCTCTCCCATCTCCTCATTGGTTATACCCACGTGGGTGACTGAAAGACGAACGAGGTCAGTGGCGGTAATGCACCTAATTTATGAAAGTTGCCAATCACAATATAAAGTCAAGAGAAGAAAAAGCCTAGGAGGAGAGATGACTAGAAACGATTCGGTTGACCGTTTTATGTGTGGATTAATTGTCGGAGTAGAGGATCTTGTGCATTTCATGTAAAATAACAACTCAATGTTTATATCCCAGGACCAATTAGCTATCAACAGCAAGCTAGCTAAATAGGACAAATTAGCTAGCAGGTCCAAGCTAGAGGAAATTGCCATAAATGTTTAATGCTTTTCGACCTGTCCCCAAATTAATGTAATTGGATCAGAGTTTGTTTTGATATTTAACCTGCGTGTCGTGATCGCGTTTGGTGTAGGGGGACAAAATAAATGTAGGCACCATGGCGCACGCACCCAGCCGGTTTGGGTTCCGTGTTAGGCATTAATCATGCAAACACATAAAAACAATTATTGTGACACAGCTTCAGTGAGATTCTAACCTATAATCTCCTGTTCTCCAGCTATGGAATTTGTCCACTGCACCACCAGGATGGAGCTAGCATGCCATGTCTTTTTACTCATACAAAGCTGTTCATTTTAGTATGTTCAAACAGACCCTATTTCAAAGGAAACAAGCACTCATTAAGATTAGTTGTGGCCAAATAGTGGGTGCAGCCAACACGCCTGAACACACTTAACAAGATAGAAGCTAGAGTGTTTTGTTGCTGCTGAGAATGAAATGTATATGTTTTTAAAAAACATTCTTAGACCGTTTTAACGGGTTCCCACTAGATAACATAGCTACAAAGTCTGTGAAGAGCATGAGGATGCTGCATGGCTGCACATGCTCCATCTGTTCCTTGTTTACATCACACTTCCTCACCAACACCTGGTCTGGAATGTAATTACATGCTAACTTGTGGCTAACATGGTTTGCCTGAGCTAGCTACCGAGCGAGCATATGAACTCGTTAGCACAGAGTAAATTCTCCATATCATGTTGATAAATAGTGCATTGTAGGTAGTTTAGAAGAATTAGGGAAATAAATTAATAAATATGTAATAACCCCAAAACATAACTATGTTTGTAATTACAGGTAACCAAATCGTGACTATAACTAAGTTACTAAGTCTTTGACCACACTTTGGTGAGTAAAAACTCATGCTTTTGTCAAGTTCCTTAAAGGGATACTTCAGGACTTCCCCAGAGTTAGATTAACACGTGGGTACCATTTTTATGACTCTGCATACAGTTTGAAGGAAGTTGCTAAATAGAGTTAGCACAATGACAGACAGTCTATGGTAACTGCTAGCATGCTAGTAGATACCATAGACTTCCAGTCATTGCTCTAACAGTATTTAGCTTGGCTCACAAAATGACCTCTAACTTCCTTCATACTGGATGCAGAGACATAAAAATGGTATGAATTAGATTGGTAATCCCGAAGTATCCTTTTAAATGGGCTGAGAATGCTCCAAAGCTAAGTAACTATCCTGCACCATTCCCAGAAAGTTGAAGGTTGTAAGCAAAATAACCATAGAACAACCACACTCTCACCAAGCTCTAAGAAACACATGGTTCTAGCTGGGATAATTTAGATGCACCCTTAAACTGAACCAACTCATGAGCTATTAGGTCTACCTTTTAATTTCGCTCACGTTACTTATGTGCCCCAGAACAAAGGGAATGGGTGAAATATGGCAAGGGTTTTTTCTTGAGGCAAGTGTTCGGAAGCTGAAGTTTACACCCTTTGTCAGTGATTAGTCAACAGTAATATTGTCTTTTATTCTAGTTTTTCGAGAAAGTTATTTCGGGAACACAGACGGTTGCTTATTTTAGAAGTAAACCAAACGTATGTACGCGGACACATTTACAGTAAATTATACTTAACAAAAATGTTCACGCAACATGCAAGAATTTCAAAGATTTTACTGATTTGCAGTTAATGAGGAAATCAGTCAATTGAAATAAATTCATTAGGCCCTAATCTATCGATTTCACATGACTGGGAATACAGATTTGCATCTGTTGATCACAGATACCTAAAATAAATTGGCCTCACAATGGGCCTCAAGATCTCGTCACGGTATTTCTGTGCATTCAAATTGCCATTGATAAAATTGATTTGTGTTCATTTTCCGTAGTGTGTTAGACCAGTGGGTTGGATCAAAACGTTTACACAGATCAGGCACAGTCAGAGTAGGATTAGCTCAGTTTCGAAGGTGTTTATTAAAATAATAGTTCAAAAGAAAATAATGGGTCTCCTCCATGAGACCCTCTCCGGGATACCGTCTTCTGGGCTCTGGGTCTTGCTGTATCCTGTGGGGATCAAGCACTGAACTCACTCCTGTTACCTCTGCAACCGTCCCCAACTATAGGGGTGTCCTTTGTTCCCCCAGCATCTTCCCTGTGTGCTGCCTTTATGGGACTTGTACAGCGGGTGAGCAATCAGCCCTTGATTACTCACAAACTCCCAATCAGCCCCGGGAGAGCCCGTCGAGACCTGGCACGTCCAGCAGATGGAGCCATCGCCTTGACGAGTCTCCCCCTGGTGGCTGACCTGATGTACGGGGAGGGGACTGTCATCAGTGCAACGTATGTCTCCCTTCTCGATAGGGCATCCATGTTTCCATGCTATGCCCCTGCCCTGTGAACAACAGAAAAAGAGAAGCGTTGAAGGGACAAGAACCACCTGGTGACCCGATCATTTGTGTCCGTTCCCCTGGCCATCCAGACCAGGGGAGCATGGTCCGTGACCAGGGTGAAGTGGGTACCTAACAGGTGATACTTGAGTGTCCCACTTCACCGCTAGATGTTCTTTCTCAACAATGGAGTATTTTTTCTCTATGGGTATCAGCTTTCGGCTGATGTACATGATGGGGTGCTCCTCCCCATCGTGTACCTGGGACAGAACGGCCCCTTGTCCCGTGTCACATGCATCCGTCTGGACCAACATCGGCACTTGGAAATCGGGCATTACGAGCATTGGATGGGAGCACAGCGCTTCCTTCAGGCGTCTGAACACCGCTTCTGTCTCGTCCGTCCATTTCACTGTTTTCAGGAGGCGGAGCCTGGTTAGATCGGTGAGGGGGGAAGCTATAGCCACAAAGTTGGGGATAAACCGGCTATAGTATCCTGCCAGTTCCAGGAAGGACTTGACCTGAGTCTTGGTGCGTGGAACGGGCCAGTCACATACCGCGTGAATCTTCCTCTCGTGGGGCTTGACATTCCCCCGTCTGATCAAATACCCCAGGTACTCCACCTCCACAAACCCTAGTTTGCATTCCTTGGGGTTCGTGGTCAACCCGGCTTGTCTAAGCGTGTCCAGCACCACCTGGATGTGCGTCAGGTGCTCTTCCCAACCTTGGCTGTGGATGATGATATCATCCAAATAGGCCGCTGCGTACTGCTGGTGGGGTAGAAGTACTTTGTTCATCAGTTGCTGGAATGTGGGCGAGGCTCTTTGGAGACAAATACAATCCGTCTGGTGTCGAAAACCTCGTCATCTCCCGGGAGGAGGCTGCCAACGGTACCTACCAATATCCTTTGGTCAGGTCAAGTGTGCTGATGTACCAGGCCTTTCCCAATCGGTCGATGAGCTTGGTAGGCGTCAAACAAGCTTATGTCGTTCACACCCTGGAAATCATTACAGAAGCGAAGGCTACCGTTTGGTTTGGGCACCAACACAATGGGGCTGCACCATGTACTGTGGGACTCTTCAATGACCCCACACCTCAGCATAGCTTCCACTTCCTGTTTCACGGCCTTCTTTCGGGCCTCCAGATTCCAATATGGCCTCTTTTGTACCGTTTCCCCGGGCCGGGTACGGATGTGGTGTGCAATCAGCCCTTGATTACTCACCAACTCCCAATCAGCCCCAATTAGTCCTGGCCGGAGAGCCTGCGAGATCTGGCACGTCCAGCAGATGATGCATACTGATGTATATGTGATCTATACTCCGTCTGTCACCAGGCCTCGACGAGTCTCCCCCTGGTGGCTGACTTGCTGGACGCCACAGTAGTTTATGCCTGCCCATACCATAATCCCACTGACACCATGGGGCACTCTGTTTACAACATTAACATTAGCAACCTCTCGCCCACATGACACCATGCACGTGGTCTGCGGTTGTGAGGCCAGTTGGACGTACTGCCAAATTCTCTAAAACGATGTTGGAGGCAGCTTATGGTAGAGAAATTAACTTTGTCTGGCAACAGCTCTGGTGGACATTCCTGTATTCAGCATGCCAATTGTACACTCCCTCAAAACTTTAGACATCAGTGGCATTGTGTTGTGTGATAATACTGCACATTTTAGAGTGACCTTTTATTGTCCCCAACACAACCCACTGTATAATAATCATGCTGTATAAAACGCTTCTTGATATGACACACCTGTCAGTTGGATGGATTATCTTGGCAAAGGAGAAATGCTCAGTAACAGGGATGTTAACAAATTTGTACACATTTTAGAGAATTAAGATTTGTGTGTGTATGGAAGATTTCTGGGATATTTCACCTCATGAAACATGGGACCAACACTTTACATGCTGCGTTTTATATTTTTGTTCAGTGTACATTATTCGTTTTCCTGGTAGATGTCCCATGAGAATTGGCCAAAAATCTACCCAGGGGATTTGTGTCCATTTACCAGCATGTGCAAGTGACTGTTAACTGGTGAGCCTGAGCCCTTATGAAGGACAATATCGGTGTGATCTGGAAGTGTCATGGAACTACAACACACCAGTTCCTAGGCAGTCACGATAGCTAAAGAAAACTACTGGGTCATCAGCTCCTGTCTGACCATCATCACAGTATTTCAGCAGTGCCACAAACACGTGTGACACTGTCCCATTCTATTCACCAGCTCAGAAGTACTATTAGGACTACTGAGGCGCTCACGTTGTGGGACCTTTCGTCAGATATTTATACTGACATGGTAAATCAATGTGAGGCTAAAGGTGGGATTATCACCCATTATAAACTGGGTGTTTTGAGCCCTTAATACAGATTGGCTGAAAGCCGTGGTTTTCAGACAGTATGAAAAAGAAACGGAGAGCCTCACACTCTAGGAGCTCAGATACAATAATTTAATAACCAACGTTTCGACAGACAAGCTGTCTTCATCAGGGTATAATGACAAACACTGCGGGTCACTAATTTATATAGTTTGGAAGGACACATACAGTGTGGAGAACAAGTATTTGATACACTGCCGATTTTTAAGTTCTGCTTTTCTGATGTATCAAATACTTATGTCATGCAATAAAATGCAAATTAATTACTTAAAAATCATACAATGTGATTTTCTGGATTTTAGAATCCGTCTCTCACAGTTGAAGTGTACCTATGATAAAAATTACAGACCTCTACATGCTTTGTAAGTAGGAAAACCTGCAACATCGGCAGTGTATCAAATACTTGTTCTCCCCACTGTAGGTTTCTGTAATCGTGGCTGGGTGTGACTTGATGTCATTGGTTGATTTACAGATATAAATAGAACATATAAAAAACATGAATGGATAACATGTGATCATAGTCAGAACTGTAGGATAAATAAAGGGGGCATATAAGCAGACAATGAAAGCTCTTACAATATTTGATGAGAGAATAATTAAGAAAAATTATAGATAAAATGTATCGGTGCTCGTCGGCCATTGGACATAAACCTTACACAACAAGTTGGAAAACGCAAATTCAACAATGAGTGGTTTGGAAGGAATCAGTGACAGTGGCTAACTGCAAGCATTGCAAAGCAATCACTAGCCTGCTATTCGGTGGAGTGGCTGTGTGGTCCCAAATCTGGGATTAAGGGGTTATTTTCCAAGTTTAAAATGATAAACATTCAACATTGGCCATGCTGTCAATGAAGCATGATTTGTGCTGCTTTCAAAACAATTGTTAACTCGAAACTGCGACAACTTGACTCAGGACAACTGGGAAGTCGGGAATAAATTAGCTTTAAATGGTCATCCAACTCGGAATTATAAATCCGGCTTCTTCCTAGAGCTACGACCTGAAGATCAATGACGTCATCATGATTTGAGTTCCCAGTTGTTTGAAAGTACCATAAATCCAGAGAATGCCAGACTTTAATGACAACATTTTCCCACGAAGGACAGCTGCGCCACCTTCCTGTTCAAGTGAGCACAGCAAAAATATATTGTATGCTGCTGCATAAATGATGTAATATGCCAGGGAGATAATACTATAGCTAAGAAAGTAATACTAAGTGTATGTTGTGTAGTAAGATGTTAGTAGCCCATGTGCCTCACCCTAATAATTTGGTCTATTTACCCCTCTTAATTTCACCTACTGTTCTGACTTGGTGGTGCACTTGTAGCCTATAACCTGTTTTAGAGAAATGTAATCATCAAATATTGTAAGAGCTTTCATTGTCTTCTTATATGTCACCTTTATTTATTCTACAGTTCTGACCTGGAGTACAGTGAGAATATTGTAAGAAATGGCCATGTTCTGAATTCTGTCACTGTAGATTTCAAAAGTGCTAAACAAATAGTTATATTGACCACGTCTGTCCTAGCTTGCTCATTAATGTCTTAATCAAAATTACGGCTTGCCTCTTATCTGCTTGCCATATTTTGTAAATCTCAATTGTCATTAGAAACCACATTTTGTTTAAGCAAGTTAGCCATAGCAGCTATGTTTTTTTAAAGGCAGTAAATGAGGCTGAATGAACTGTTTCGCTGCCAGACAAGGCTCCGCTGATAGCCAGGTGTAACAGTGGTAAGATGTGGGGACTGCTGTTGGGACATCTTTATGTAGGCTGTTTGTATGCACCGTTTGTCACCGTTATAGTGCAAATAAAGTATAGTATAGTTTAGTGTTGTGTTGTGTAGTGGCTTTGCTGGCATGCACCCAACTAATTTTCTTTTTTGCCCCACCAAGATTTACATGCTAAAACCGCCACTGACCAGCAGTATGAGCTCTATCATTGAATCTCTTGATCCTCTCCCTGAGAATACTTTGTTAGTTACTTTTGAGGTTGAGTCGTTATACACTAATATTCCACACAAGGGCTGTATTGAAGTCATGGAACATTTTCTTCTGCAACTTGACCCCAATGAACTACCTTCCAGTGAATGCATTACAACATTGGCTGAAATAGTACTCACACATAATTATTTAATGTTTCTAAACAATGTCTTTATCCAGACGAAGGGTACTGCTAAGGGATCCCCCATGACTCCTAACTATTCTAATTTGTATGTGGGTTACATGGAGAAATTCTCAATTCTCTCAAATTCGTTTTTTGCCTAACATTATTTGGAAACAGTATATTGATTATATTTTTGTTTTGTGGAGGGGTGACGTTAAACAGCTCCAGCTGTTCCATGCTTTTCTTAACTCTTGTTCTGAGCACCTGAGATTTATTATGCAATCTGGCACACGTCAAATCAGTTTCCTTGACCTTTTGATTTTGTGTGAGGATAATGTTCTATACACTGATCTTTACAGGAAACCTACTAATCGTAACAGTTTGTTTTGGGCTGATAGCTGTCACCCACTTTCCTACAGCCAATTCTGTCCAATCATATTTTTTTTGCAAAAAACGATCAGATTTCAACAGAAATATGGCTGAGATGCAAAGAAATTTCAAGGAGAGGGGGTACAAAAATGGTCAGATTAAATCTGCTACTGAGAAAATGAAACAAATTGAGACATGATCTCTTTCAAGGACAGTCTGGCAAAAATAAGCATTCATGTGTTACACGCTATTCAAAGTGCTCTGAACAAATTAAGGGATTCCACGCTCCAAGACTGCTTCCATCACGTGGACTGGGATATGTTTCGTATTGCGTCAAACAACAACATTGACGAATACGCTGATTCGGTGAGCGAGTTCATTAGAACGTGCGTTGAAGATGTCATTCCCATAGCAACGATTAAAACGTTCCCAAACCAGAAACCGTGGATTGATGGCAGCTTTCACGAGAAACTGAAAGCACGAACCACTGCTTTTAATCAGGGCAAGGTGATGGAAACATGACCGAATACAAACAGTGTAGCTATTCCCTCCGCAAGGCAATCAAACAAGCTAAGCGTCAGTATAGAGACAAAGTAGAATCACAATTCAACGGCTCAGACACAAGAGGTATGTGGCAGGGTCTACAATCAATCACGGATTACAAAAAGAAAACCAGCCCAGTCACGGACCAGGATGTCTTGCTCCCAGGCAGACTAAATAACTTTTTTGCCCGCTTTGAGGACAATACAGTGCCACTGACACGGCCCGCAACCAAAACATGCGGACTCTCCTGCACTGCAGCCGAGGTGAGTAAAACATTTAAACGTGTTAACCCTCGCAAGGCTGCAGACCCAGACGGCATCCCCAGCCGCGCCCTCAGAGCATGCGCAGACCAGCTGGCTGGTGTGTTTACGGACATATTCAATCATCCTTATCCCAGTCTGCTGTTCCCACATGCTTCAAGAGGGCCACCATTGTTCCTGTTCCCAAGAAAGCTAAGGTAACTGAGCTAAACGACTACCGCCCTGTAGCACTCACTTCCGTCATCATGAAGTGCTTTGAGAGACTAGTCAAGGACCATATCACCTCCACCCTACCTGACACCCTAGACCCACTCCAATTTGCTTACCGCCCAAATAGGTCCACAGATGATGTAATCTCAACCACACTGCACACTGCCCTAACCCATCTGGACAAGAGGAATACCTATGTGAGAATGCTGTTCATTGACTACAGCTCAGCATTTAACACCATAGTACCCTCCAAACTCGTCATCAAGCTCGAGAGCCTGGGTCTCGACCCCGCCCTATGCAACTGGGTACTGGAATTCCTGACGGGCTGCCCCCAGGTGGTGAGGGTAGGTAACAACATCTCCACCCCGCTGATCCTCAACACTGGGGCCCTACAAGGGTGCGTTCTGAGCCCTCTCCTGTACTCCCTGTTCACCCACGACTGCGTGGCCACGCACGCCTCCAACTCAATCATCAAGTTTGCGGACGACACAACAGTGGTAGGCTTGTTTACCAACAACGACGAGATGGCCTACAGGGAGGAGGTGAGGGCCCTCGGAGTGTGGTGTCAGGAAAATAACCTCACACTCAACGTCAACAAAACTAAGGAGATGATTGTGGACTTCAGGAAACAGCAGAGGGAACACCCCCCTATCCACATCGGTGGGACAGTAGTGGAGAGGGTAGTAAGTTTTAAGTTCCTCGGCGTGCACATCACAGACAAACTGAATTGGTCCACCCACACAGACAGCATTGTGAAGAAGGCGCAGCAGCGCCTCTTCAACCTCAGGAGGCTGAAGAAATTCGGCTTGTCACCAAAAGCACTCACAAACTTCTACAGATGCACAATCGAGAGCATCCTGTCGGGCTGTATCACCGCCTGGTACGGCAACTGCTCCGCCCACAACCGTAAGGCTCTCCAGAGGGTAGTGAGGTCTGCACAACGCATCACCGGGGGGGGGGGGGGGGGGCAAACTATCTGCCCTCCAGGACACCTACACCACCCGATGTCACAGGAAGGCCATAAAGATCATCAAGGACAACAACCACCCGAGCCACTGCCTGTTCACCCCGCTATCATCCAGAAGGCGAGGTCAGTACAGGTGCATCAAAGCAGGGACCGAGAGACTGAAAAACAGCTTCTATCTCAAGGCCATCAGACTGTTAAACAGCCACCACTAACATTGAGTGGCTGCTGCCAACACACTGACTCAACTCCAGCCACTTTAATAATGGGAATTGATGTAAAATATATCACTAGCCACTTTAAACAATGCTACTTAATATAATGTTTACATACCCTACATTATTAATCTCATATGTCTACGTATATACTGTACTCTATATCATCTACTGCATCTTTATGTATTACATGTATCACTAGCCACTTTAAACTATGCCACTTTGTTTACATACTCATCTCATATGTAGATACTGTACTCGATACCATCTACTGCATCTTGCCTATGCCGTTCTGTACCATCAAATCAAATCAAATCAAATGTATTTATATAGCCCTTCGTACATCACTCATTCATATATCTTTATGTACATATTCTTTATCCCTTTACACTTGTGTGTATAAGGTAGTAGTTTTGGAATTGTTAGTTAGATTACTCGTTGGTTATTACTGCATTGTCGGAACTAGAAGCACAAGCATTTCGCTACACTCGCATTAACATCTGCTAACCATGTGTATGTGACAAATAAATTTGATTTGATTTGAATCGTTTACAAATATTGGCACATTCTAAGATCCAATGACAGTATCGGTAATGTGTTTTGGGACCCTCACTATTCTCGCAGGGCAGAAATCTCAGATAAATTGCAGTGGCGAACTGTCATTCAGGGCAGGCGGGGCATAACATAGAGTGTCCAGGTGAATCCAGGTGAAGCTATGATCTTATTTATGTCTCCTGATAAATCCACTTCAATCAGTGTAGATGAAGGTGAGGAAAAAGGTCAAATAACAATTTTTAAGCCTTGAGACAATTGTGACATGGATTGTGTATGTGTGCCATTCAGAGGGTGAATGGCCAAGACAAAATATTTAAGTACCTTTGAACAGTGTATGGTAGTAGGTGCCAGGTGCACCGGTTTGAGTGTGCCATGAACTGCTACGCTGCTGTTTTTTTCACACTCAACAGTTTCCGATCTGTATCAAGAATGGTCCACCACCCAAAGGACATCCAGCCAACTTGACACAACTTTGGGAAGCATTGGAGTTAACACTGGCCAGCATCTCTGTGGAATGCTTTCAACACCTTGTAGAGTGAAACCCCTTACGAATTGAAGCTGTTCGAAGGGCAAAAGGAGGTGCAACTCATTATTTTTATTTCTACTTTGCACATTCTTCCACTGCACATCTACCATTCCAGTGTTTTACTTGCTATATTGTATTTACTTTTCCACCATGGCCTTTTTTTGCCTTTACCTCCCTTATCTCACCTCATTTGCTCACATTGTATATAGACTTGTTTATACTGTATTATTGACTGTATGTTTGTTTTACTCCATGTGTAACTCTGTGTTGTTGTATGTGTCGAAATACTTGGCTTTATCTTGGCCAGGTCGGAATTGTAAATGAGAACTTGTTCTCAACTTGCCTACCTGGTTAAATAAAGGTGAAATAAAAAAAATACAAAATAAAACAATTAGGAGGGTGTTCCTAATGTTTGTAAACTCATGGATTAAGTCTTTCTTCAGTTTTGAAAGAAGTGCATTTAATTGACCTTGGGTAATCCACCTGTGAACTTTTATCAGGAAAGGTCTACAGAGTGAGTGGCGTCTGGTCTCTGTACAGTAAGTGCACACTACAGCGCTCAAGATCAAGAGCAGATGGAGAACTGAACAGAGGGGCGATTATTTTAATATGCAGTGAATGGCTTCCACACAGACACTACCATCAACAAATATAACTAAAATAAAGAAAATTATAGAGAATGGAAATGGGGCAAGGGAATGAGAATGGAATTGTCACGACTTCTTCCGAAGTCGGTTCCTCTCCTTGTTCGGGCGGTGTTCGGCGGCCGACGTCACCGGTCTTCTAGCCATCGCCGATCCATTTTTCATTTTCCATTTGTTTTGTCTTGTTTTCCCACACACCTGGTTTTCATTCCCTCATTACGTGTTTGTATTTAACCCTCTGTTCCCCTTTAACCCTCTGTTCCCCCCCATGTCTTTGTATGGTATATTTTGTTGTAAGTGCTTGTGCACATTTGCTGTGTGGTGCGAGTCGTTTTTTTTGTACCCGTTCTTTATTATTCTGGATGCCGGTGGTTATATATTATGTATATTAAACTGCTCTGGTTATTACCCAGTTCTGCTCTCCTGCGTCTGACTTCGCTGCCACCTGTTACTCACCCCTTACAGGAATATTTGGGGTGGTGGGGATTGAGAGGAACAGCATAGGAGCAGGGACTTCAGAGGGAGAGTGAGGAGGACATGAAGACACAGGAGGTCAACATGGTCATGCTGATTAAGTAGACATGCAAATACACAACTTGGGCTCTTTTCAGCTGCCATTAAACCCATCTCTCACTCTGATTAACAGCTATGCTCCTGTGTCACAACACAGTACCTCACCACAGTGCCAACTGTCTACCCAGCAAACATGACCACATGTGCATGATTGTAGGATCGGTCCAAAACTATGTGCTCTCTGTCACCTGGGGCTGCATGGCAAATGGCCCAGGAACGCAAGGAAAACACAAGGGACAAAGATTTATGGGCCAGTACACCCTTCCCCCTCTGAGGGGCCAAAATGTATCTCTCTCTCTCTGCAACAGTAAACAGAGAATTGACTACAGAAATGTGTGTAGAATAACACTATTGCATCCATGTTTGGTGTCTATTTGAAACTTGTCCCCTGAGGAGAACTCTGATGCCATTTATATGGATGCATGATCTCTGTGGTCCCTTGTAGTTGTTCAGTATAAACTCTGACGACACTGTATGCAATTTTCCTACTCAGCCCAATCCCTCAGGTCATCACACATAGATGTGACCCCCTTCCTAGAGAATGTTGGCTGGTTTGATCTGATTGGATATCTTAGTTTTACTACCTTTCGTTTGGTCTTTGGATTGGTCAACAATTGATTTTGAATCCGAAGAAGTCAGAATTGGTATAAATTGATTTTTAGGTCTGTTGTTCTTGCTCATATCCTTCCATTGGAATAATGTTGTATGAAATGCTTCCCAGGCCTGAGTAGGTCTGATTAGTTCATGCTTTGTCTTGTTCTTAGGCTCTGTATGCTTAGATGAATGCTATCATAATGGCAGTATGGCCTTGTAACTTAAGCTTTATGCCTTGTATAATTAAATTATTAATTTTACAATGTTAATTCAATCTATCAAATCAAATTGTATTTGTTACATGTGTCGAAATCAACAGGTGTAGACTGTGAAATGCTGACTTACAAGCCCTTAACTGACAATGTAGTTCAAGAAATAGAGTTAATAAAATATTTACTAAATAAACTAAAGTAAAAAATACAATACAAAGTAACACAATAAAATAACAATAACGAGGCTATATACAGGGAGTACCGGTACCGAGGCTATATACAGGGAGTACCGGTACCGAGTCAACGTGCAGGGGTACAGGTTAGTCAAGGTAATTTGTACACGTAGGTAGGTGTAAAGTGACAGTGCATAGATAATAAACAACGACTTGCAGCAGTGTAAAATCATGTAGGTAGGGGGGTGTCAATGTAAATAGTCTAGGTATCAGAGAGAACAGTCTATGACTTGGGTGAAATATATATATTGAAATACAAGTTCATATAAATTAATTACTTAAAAATCATACAATGTGATTTTCTGGATTTTTGTTTTAGATTCCGTCTCTCACAGTTGAAGTGTACCTATGATACAAATTACAGACCTCTACATGCTTTGTAAATAGGAAAACCTGCAAAATTGGCAGTGTATCAAATACTTGTTCTCCCCACTGTAGTTTGTTTACTACATATTTGGAGAACTACATAATCAAAATGTATGTCTGTAAAGTAGAAACATAAGTACGATATATACTCGAGTGTACTACTATGATGATGACTATTATGACTTTACTTCACATTTTAAAAAAATCTGATATTGACAAGATCAGAGACGTACTGTTTATAACAAATCAAAACAAAGTGTATTGCTATGTACACAGATTAGCAGATGTTACAGCAGGTGCAGCGAAATGCTTATGTGTCTAGCTCCTATAGTGCACTAATACAATATCAAGACGATACCAATACACAAATAATCCAGAAAGTCCCCAAAAGAAAGAAATGCATCCCCTATACAGTAAACATGTGACCAAAATGAAGTTGCTGAGGTGTTTTTCATGGGTGGATTACAATACAGATGATTTTCATCTCCACGAGTCTACCACCCTTGGATTCGCCATGCCAAAATGATTTTCCCCAGGTGCATGAACAATGTGGATATATACTGCGATGTCGATGAGAATTTATGGCCAAATGCTCAAAACAATTTCTTAAATTTCTTTGATTTATTATGTTGTGAAAGATTTCTTCAACGATTACACCTTTGATCAAACATGGGATTATAGAAATCTGATGTTCAGTGAACTTTAATGGGTAGCTCAAGTGTATTGCCTAATGTGAAAACAGTGTAATGTACTCTATTTAAAGTACTGTTGTATACTACATTCAGATGGCAATTTTGAAACATGTATCTTATTTGTTTTTATGTGTGACTACCACATTTATGTTAATTACTATATCTCACACTTGGGCCTATCAGTGCAACTGTGTAAATGA
Organism: Oncorhynchus mykiss; assembly: GCF_013265735.2. Taxonomy (NCBI): domain Eukaryota; kingdom Metazoa; phylum Chordata; class Actinopteri; order Salmoniformes; family Salmonidae; genus Oncorhynchus; species Oncorhynchus mykiss. The sequence goes on from NC_048576.1 coordinate 22,524,682, forward strand.
CAGATCCCTATGGCAAGACACCATCATTCACCCAAGTTTTGTCAAGATCAGGCAAGTGGTGTCTGAGATATCGCATGAGTTAGCTAGACTCATATCCATGAGCATGTGTGACAAATTTCATCACTCTGAGTCAAACAGATCAAGAGATATAAGCATGTGCCCATTATAACGTCACCTTGTGGTCGATATGAATGTTCTTTCATTTGTTGAGTATTGACAGGGTTTATCAAAGTTTGTTAAAATATGAATATCCTTGAATGATTTATATGCATTTACAGTGGGGCAAAAAAAAAATGTCAGCCACCAATTGTGCAGGTTCTCCCACTTAAAAAGATGAGAGAGGCCTGTAATTTTCATCATAGGTACACTTCAACTATGACAGACAAAATGAGAAAAAAAATCCAGAAAATCACATTGTAGGATTTTTTATGAATTTATTTGCAAATTATGGTGGAAAATAAGTATTTGGTCACCTACAAACAAGCAAGATTTCTGGCTCTCACAGACCTGTAACTTCTTCTTTAAGAGGCTCCTCTGTCCCCCACTCGTTACCTGTATTAATGGCACCTGTTTGAACTTGTTATCAGTATAAAAGACACCTGTCCACAACCTCAAACAGTCACACTCCAAACTCCACTATGGCCAAGACCAAAGAGCTGTCAAAGGACACCAGAAACAAAATTGTAGACCTGCACCAGGCTGGGAAGACTGAATCTGCAATAGGTAAGCAGCTTGGTTTGAAGAAATCAACTGTGGGAGCAATTATTAGGAAATGGAAGACATACAAAACCACTGATAATCTCCCTCGATCTGGGGCTCCACGCAAGATCTCACCCCGTGGGGTCAAAATGATCACAAGAACGGTGAGCAAAAATCCCAGATCCACACAGAGTGACCTAGTGAATGACCTGCAGAGAGCTGGGACCAAAGTAACAAAGCCTACCATCATTAACACACTATGCCGCCAGGGACTCAAACCTGCAGTGCCAGACGTGTCCCCCTGCTTAAGCCAGTACATGTCCAGGCCCGTCTGAAGTTTGCTAGAGAGCATTTGGATGATCCAGAAGAAGATTGGGAGAATGTCATATGGTCAGATGAAACCAAAATATAACTTTTTGGTAAAAACTCAACTCGTCGTGTTTGGAGGACAAAGAATGCTGAGTTGCATCCAAAGAACACCATACCTACTGTGAAGCATGGGTGTGGAAACATCATGCTTTGGGGCTGTTTTTCTACAAAGGGACCAGGACGACTGATCTGTGTAAAGGAAAGAATGAATGGAGCCATGTATCGTGAGATTTTGAGTGAAAGCCTCCTTCCATCAGCAAGGGCATTGAAGATGAAACGTGGCTGGGTCTTTCAGCATGACAATGATCCCAAACACACCGCCCGGGCAACGAAGGAGTGGCTTCGTAAGAAGCATTTCAAGGTCCTGGAGTGGCCTAGCCAGCCTCCAGATCTCAACCCCATAGAAAATCTTTGGAGGGAGTTGAAAGTCTGTGTTGCCCAGCAACAGCCCCAAAACATCACTGCTCTAGATGAGATCTGCATTGAGGAATGGGCCAAAATACCAGCAACCGTGTGTGAAAGACTTACAGAAAACGTTTGACCTCTGTCATAGCCAACAAAGGGTATATAACAAAGTATTGAGATACATTTTTGTTATTGACCAAATACATATTTTCCACCATAATTTGCAAATAAATTCATAAAAAATCTACAATGTGATTTTCTGGATTTTTTTCTAATTTTGTCTGTCATAGTTGAAGTGTACCTATGATGAAAATTACAGGCCTCTCTCATATTTTTAAGTGGGAGAACTTGCACAATTGGTGGCTGACTAAATACTTTTTTTGCCCCACTGTATGTGCCAGACCACACCTATAGGAATTATTATTGGTCAATATTATTTTAGGTACTAATTTGGAAAATATCATGCAGAGAGACCTTTGTCTCCGTAATCTGTAAAAAGCACACCCAACTACCTCATCCCCATATTGTTATTTATCTTCTCTTTTGCACCCCAGTATCTTTACTTGCATTTCATCATCTGCACATCTATCACTCCAGTGTTAATGCTAAATTGTAATTATTTTGCAACTATGGCCTATTTAGTGCCTTACCTCCCTAATCTTCTACATTTGCACATAATGTACATAGATTTTACTATTGTGTTATTGACTGTACGTTTGTTTATGTGTATGCACATGTCTGCCGCATGCACAAGTGTCCCAAAGCTGAGTGAGTGAAAATTATGGAGGGTATGGGGGCTAATTAGACCCTCCGATAACCACTTTGACCGAGCCAGCAATGCTGCATGCTTAAGAGTGAAGTGGAATCCCAAAAGACACTGTGTTATTTTTGAGTTTGCGCAATTCACACAAGTTCACACAAAATAATGGAGAGGAGCTTTGTTATGTCGGATTTCGAGATCTGACATGTAAAAGATGAAATACCTCCCAAATTAAGTATTTAACTGTTACTGAGGTTTATATCTTGCAATGCAACAGGGGGATTTGTTCATTTGCATTTCATTTTTGCTTTATTTTAAAAGCGGATCATGGATTCCATCATTCAAGTCACAATTGTCACGAAGTTAATGAGTTTACTGTGCTTGTTCGACATTGTAGCCGACAGAGCAGGCGACTGCCGACTGACTTATCTGCAAAGAACCTTGCATCATAAATAACTACTCATTATTATTTGTACATCAAAGTCAGTCACAATTTACCCATGACACATTAAGGTTTTGATTTGATCCCCTCAAATAGGGTTAATGATTCCCTCACCACTCTCTGGAAGTCAACCTTGGAGTTTCGTCAGCAACAGGTGAAAATGGAGGGCCCTTCGAGTGAGTTTGTAGGGGTGAATGGGGTGGTTTGGGATGTACAGTGAGAGATGAGAGCAATGTTACTATCTGCTTCTGTCTGCTGGCCATTGGCAGTATTGAAGTCATCTTTTGGACTATGAAAACCTGTTTTGACACAATTAATATCTCAGCTGCTCTCATTTTCAAGATTCTGGTATACAGAAACAAACAACACACTCACACACAATCACAATCACACACAATCACACTGAAACACACATTCTTTCATGCAAGCATAAGGGCACACATACACACACTGTGGAATAGCCACCCACCACCTCTCTCTCTGTGCTGATGTGATGTGTGATTCTCAGCTGTGAATTCCCCTGTTAACTGGACTCTAATGTAAGGTGAGGGTAGATATATTTATAGATCACACACATTATCAACAGAAAAGTATTTTCAATACAAGTATTAAATAGAGCGTGGAATGCAATACAATTACACACAGCACTAATTCAATTATGTTTTGTGCAATTGGAAATGTGCCATTGAGAAAATGTATGTCTGGCTCCCAGAGCCAGTACTAGTAACAAAAACATATGTTTGTGCATGAACGTGCTCACTGCAAAAATGTTGTTCACAGTGTGAAAATATTCATCTTTGAACTGTGTATGCATAAGTGGGTGAGTTCATGTATGTGAAAAGGTTTTCAGAATGTAAATACTGTACAGAGGTGTCATGCACATTGGGGGCAGAGGGGCATGTGCCCCCTCATATTTGTCCTGTAGGGGGGAAAAAACATTTCATTTTTTGTTGCTGGGTGTTTCTCTGGAATACTACTAGCCACCACGACATTTGCCTTTAGCTAGCCCAGATAGGTCCACAATCTCCCAACCTCATAACTGGCTACCAAGAAGCCATTTCAGGCTATCAAGTTAGAGTAGCTAGCTTGTCTAACTATCTTAGTTGGCATTCCTGCTGGACGGTTGGTAGACGTTGGAAAAGCAAGCAACTACTAAATGTACTGAATAAGACTCACATTCCTTTCAATCTTTTAGCAGTCAGCAGGGTACAGAAAGCTCAAGAGGTATGCTTAGATATACAGAAAAAGAAACATACATTTGACATAGAATTAAGCTTAATGATTACAGTATGGCTCTAGATTGCAGGAAAAAGTCATTTCGGGTGTGAAAAATGCAAAATTCTCCAACTGCTGGACGGGGTGGTCTAGAGAGGTGCACCCCCAACCATCCACACGTACTTTGTGCCCCCTCAGATTTTTGGGATGCATGGGCCTCCTCTGTTACTGTATGTACTTGTTTATTTGTATCCTGCCCAGTGTGTTTACATAGCATGGTGAGTGTGTATGTGTGCGTGTGTGTGTGTGAGTAGGCTATGTGTTACTCAGGAGGACATGTCGTGTCACTAAGATAATCTAGGTTGTATGACTCTTCTGGGCCAATTAACAGGGATTAAACAGGTCTCCTAGCGCTAAATCCCTGTCTCTGTCCATCATGCTCATCCTCTGCTGTGTGCTAACAAGCTGTTAGTGGACTGCCTCCCACGTCGTTCTCCTGACTATACTGCTCTTTCAGTCCTGTGTAAGTCACTGCTGTTTGATTCTCTACATGGTGGTACTGGACCCAAGCGTTATTGTCACTGAGCACATTTGTCATTACTGTAATTACTGAATAGTGTCAGAGTACATCCTAAGCCTGACCAATACTTACCAATCAGGATCGACTGGGATCTAGAAACCACACCTCTCTGGAGCTCAAGACCACCCTCCCCCACCCCCCAAAAGCACAGCTAAGAGATACACAATCAGAAGAGGGAACTGGGCTGTTTTGCGATTAAAACAGAATTCACTAGTACAATGTGTTTTAGAGCCAACCCAAAGTGTAACCTAGACCAAAGCCTTTTTGGATAGCCACAACAGTCTGCAAGCTAGTTAACTACCGGTTAATATCTTTTTGGTTGCAAGCCCACTCACTATTTTTTTTAAAGAATTTTGGTAATACAGCTAGCTAGCTAAGTTAGCTAACAATTTCATTCAAATTGTAGTTATCTAAATAGCTAGCTAGCAATATTTTAGCGATTTCGATAATTTGTGCTAATTGGAACATTTTGTGAGTTTTGTAGGGTATGGTTAACAAAAACGAATAACTGGCAACTGTTGGTTCAATAATATTTTGTTGTTAATTAATAGGAGAACATTTTAATGGCCTCCATGCACTTCTTGGAGATGCTAGTTTGAGCATGACACACTTCCTGGGTAAGCCCAGATCTTGCGGATTTGGCCCTGAGGGTTTGAGGGTGCTTTTAGACGGCCCAAGTTCTTGGATAAGTCAGTACATCATTATGTTTTGATGAACCCTGTTTTGGAGGTGAGGGATGCTGTTTCGGCCTAGTCCAACACCATTACCGGTACGTTCAAGCACCAGGTTTAGCACACAGTGGAAAGAGGACTAATGTATACTATAGTGGCACTTGTGGCATACCTCCTTTGTAGTTCTCCTGCGCTAGTTTTTTTTATTAATACACAAGTTGAATATTGTTACGAAGTTTAGACGTACATTTTTATCTATTGTGATGTATATTTCTCAGCCACCGTTTGTCATTTTTTTCCCCGTGTTAGGTTATTACGTAAGTCAGGCCTGAACTTCAGCCAATCCTTGTATCTGTATCTAAATCCTGAGCTACAGTACCTGATGATTCCCCCTCCTTCCCCATCAGGCCACCTCCTACTATCTGCAGCATCATCCCTGGCCACTGATTCATGGCCCCTATCTATCCTATCTATCCCCTGTGCATTGTTGCGCGCCAGCAGCATTGAATATCACAGTGCTAACTTAATGATTTTTTTATTTTTGTGCCTTCCTCTCTTTCTTCTCCTCTGCTGTGCTCTGTCACATCGCATCATCGTCACAGGACACACCGACCTCGCATCTCTCCGGACAGAAGCTCCACTCAAACCCCCTGGAGAACACCCAGCCCAGAGAATACAGAGGGGGGAGTAATCCTCCGCCTGTCCCCCTACACCCCCCTGTCCCCCCCTCACTGTCCCCAGGGGCAGCCAATAGATCTCCACGTCAGAGTGAGTCACTAGTCCTCTCCAACTGAATCAAACCGGCAGCACTGTTTCCATTTTTAGGGAAGAATGAGTGGAAGAGTCTGTTCTGTTTATAAGATTATGCTGGGAGATTTTTATAGGGACAAGGCAGAGGAGAGAGAGGGTGGGGTGGGTGTGCAGGAGTTGGGGCGGGCACATTTTATTTTATTGCGCCGAATAGAACAAGTGTAGACTTTACTGTGAAATGCTTACTTACAAGCATCTTCCCAACAATGCAGTTGAATAAGGTTTCTCTATTGGACCAAGAAGCTCTGACGAAGGCCTTGAGAACGATACGTAAAGCTTATTAAAGATCAGTGATACTAGCAAGAGCAGTGTGCAGGTTTCTTCTTTTTTCTCAGCTTATTCAACTGTTACCATGCACCTGCAACAAAGATATCTCAGATGTGCGAGTGCCTTTTGAATTTTGAACCAACAATGCAGTTAAAAGGAAGAAAATGAACAACAGAATAAAAATAAAATAGTAACACAGTAAAATAACACAAAATAACAATAATGAGGCCATATACAGTTTACTGTATATACAAGGAGTACTGGTACTGAGTCAGTGTACTTGGTTACGAGGCAGTTGGGGTGATTGATTGAGGTAATATGTACATGTAGGTTTGATTAGGTGATTGTTTGAAGTACTATATACAGTACATGTTCCAAGATGGCGTCGCAGTCGACGTCTGTTTTTGTCTTGTCTTGTCCTGTCCTGTCCTGTGTATATATTGTTTTCATCGTATATATTTTAAATGTTTTTCATCTCAATTTCCATTTACGGACTGAACATACTCTCCTGCAACCCGCCTCACCCAATGTGGTATGGATCTGCTATATTTTATACTTTAGAACCGGAAACGCCATCAGAAGCTAGCAAGCTAACTAGCTACTAGCTAGTAGTTGGTTAGCCATTGCTAGCGGTCATCACCGTTAACTCGGACATCAGCCAATCTCAGCCCGGTCAATTCCTGCCAGTCTGCACAGTGCAACATCAACCCAGAGCATATCAAACTGCTTTTCTCTACCACATCTCCGGATTCCTACTGCAAGCTCTGAACCTTTACACCGGATCATTGCAGCTAGCTAGCTATTATCCGAGTGGCTACTCCTGGCTAACGCCTCTGTCCCAAAGAAACCAGTTAGCCTGGAGCAAGCCTGGACCTAGGCCCATCTCCCGGCTAGCCGAAGAGATTCCATCAGCCAATTGCTGGGCTACAATACCTCTTTTGCCAATTGGCCTGGACCCTTTTACTACCGTCACGGAGTCCCGCCCTTCCATTACGACTGGTCTGCCGACGTAACCGTCCGAGGGGGTTTCTACAGGCTCTTCCATTGCGTTGTCCCCTGCAGGCCCATCTGCTAGTCTGGTTGCCCCGGCCTGCTAGCTGTCTGAATCACCGTATCTCCAGCTCGCATAGCTACTCACTAGACACTATGATCACTCGGCTACACGTGCCTCTCCCTAATGTCAATATGCCTTGTCTACTGCTGTTTTGGTTAGTGATCATTGTCTTATTTCATTTTGGAGCCTCCAGCACTGCTCAATATGCCTTAGCTAGTCCTTTTGTTCCACCCCCCACACATGTGGTGACCTCACCTGGCTTAAATGGTGCCTCTAGAGACAGAGTTCTGTCATACTATCTAGGTCTGTGCACAAACAATTCAAGCTTCTTTATTTAAAAATCCACCTTTCCAGAAACAAGTCTCTCACCGTTGCCGCTTGTTATAGACCCCCTTCAGCCCCCAGCAGTTCTCTGGACACCATATCTGAATTGATCGCCCCCATCTATCTTCAGAGTTCGTACTGTTAGGTGACCTAAACTGGGACATGCTTAACACCTCTTAAGGATCTGCTTCTTTTTTTAAATTTTCACCTAAAATGACATACCCAAATCTAACTGCCTGTAACTAAAGCTCTGAAGCAAGGATATGCATATTCTTGATGCCATTTGAAAGGAAACACTTTGACGTTTGTGTAAATGTGAAAGGAATGTAGGAGAATATATCACAATAGATCTGGTAAAAGATAATACCAAGAAAAATCCAACCATTCTCTTTTTTGTACAATCATCTTTGAAATGCAAGAAAAGGCCATCATGTATTATTCCAGCCCAGCTGCAATTTAGATTTTGGCCACTTGATGACAGCAGTGAATGTGCAAAGTTTATTCTGATCCAATGAACCATTGCATTTCTGTTCAAAATTTTGTATGAAGACTGCCCAAATGTGCCTCATTTGTTTATTAATAACTTTTCATGTTCAAACTGTGCACTCTCCTCAAACAATAGCATGGTATTCTTTCACTGTAATAGCTACTGTAAATTGGACAGTGCAGTTAGATTAACAATAATTTAAGTTTTCTGCCAATATATGTCTATGTCCTGGAAAATGTTGTTGTTACTTACAACGTCATGCTAATTGCATTAGCCTACATTAGCTCAACTGTCCCGTGGATGGAACACCGATCTCAAAGAAGTCTTTAAACACCCCGGCCATCCTACAATCTAAACTAGATGCCCTCAATCTCACACAAATTATCAAGGAACCTACCAGGTACAACCCTAAATCCGTAACCATGGGCACCCTCTTAGATATCATCCTGACCAACTTCCCCTCTAAATACACCTCTGCTGTCTTCAACCAGGATCTCAGCGATCACTGTCTCATTGTCTGCGTGCGTAATGGGTACACGGTCAAACGACCACCCCTCATCACTGTCAAATGCTCCCTAAAACAGTAGAAGACGCCTGGTTGCTCTTGAAAAGTGCCTTCCTCACCATCTTAAATAAGAGTGCCCCATTCAAAAAATGTAGAACTAAGAGCAGATATAGCCCTTGGTTCACCCCAGACTTGACTGCCCTTGACCAGCACAAAAACATCCTGTGGCGTTCTGCAATTGCATCGTATAGCCCCCGCGATATGCAACATTTCAGGGATGTCAGGAACCAATATACTCAGTCAGTTAGGAAAGCTAAGGCTAGCTTTTTCAAACAGATATTTGCATCATGTAGAACTAATTCAAAAAAGTTATGGGACACTGTAAAGTCCATGGAGAATAAAAGCATCTCTTCCCAGCTGCCCACTGCACTAAGCATAGGAAACACCGATAAATCTACCATAATCGATAGTTTCAATAAGCATTTTTCTACGACTGGCCATGCTTTCCACCTGGCTACCCCTACCCCAGCCAACATCTCACACCCCCTGCAGCAACTTGCCCAAGCCCACCCCCGCTTCTCCTTCACCCAAATCCAGAAGACAGATGTTCTGAAAGAGCTGCAAAATCTGGATCCCTACAAATCAGCTGGGCTAGACAATCTGAACCCTCTCTTTCTAAAATTAACTGCAGAAATCGTTGCAACCACTATAACCAGCATATTCAACCAATCTTTCGTATCGTCTGAGATCCCTAAAAATTGGAAAGCTGCCACAGTCATCCCCCTCTTCAAAGGGGGAGACACTCTAGACCCAAACTGTTATAGACCTAAATCCATCCTGTCCTGCCTTTCTAAAATCTTCAAAAGGCAAGATAACAAACAGATCACCGACCATTTTGAATCCCATCGCATTCTTATCGGCAGACTCAATAGCCTTGGCTTCTCAAATGACTGCCTCGCCGAGGAAAATCCAACCAAGAATTATGTTTTTCCTAAAAGCTCTCTGTTCCATTGCATGCCTTCCCTCCGTTTAAAGGTACATCAACCAGATTCCTTTTCCTATGGCTTCCACATTGTGTGAACAGTTTTTAGAAATAGTTTCAGGCTTTTATTTTGACAAATGAGCGAGAAAGATCACATCGCATCATTGGATGGCTGGGTGCCAGCAGCATTTTGCATGCGCCAACAGAGTGGAGCAGACATTTTCTCTCTCTCTCCTATTGAAGAAGCTACAGTCCGGTTGAAATATTATCGATTACATATTGTAAAAACAACCTGAGGATTGATTATAAAAAACATTTGACATGTTTCTAAGAACTTTACGGATACTATTTGGAATTTTCGTCTGCCCCGTCGTGACCGCTCGAGCCTGTGGATTTCTGAACATAACGCGCCAACCAAATGGAGGTATTTTGGATATAAAAATAATCTTTATGGAACAAAATTAACATTTATTGTGTAACTGGGAGTCTCGTGAGTGCAAACATCCAAAGATCATCAAAGGTAAGCGAGTCCTTTTATTGCTTTTCTGACTTTCGTGACCAATCTACTTTGCTGCTAGCTGTTTGTAATGTTTTGTCTGCTGAGAGAGATGTCCTTACATAAACGCTTGGTATGCTTTCGCCAAAAAGCTTTTTTGAAATCTGACATTTCAGGTGGATTAACAACAAGCTAAACTGTGTTTTGCTATATTAGACTTGAATTTGGTGCTCTGCAATTCAGCGGATGTTGATGAAAAGGATCCCGCTAACGGGATGGATGCGCCAAGAAGTTGCATCTCCAATCCAAAATTAAATCTAGAATCAGCTTCCTATTTCGCAACAAAGCCTCCTTCACTCATGCTGCCAAACATACCCTCGTAAAACTGACTATCCTACCAATTCTTGACTTTGTCGATGCTTCCAACACTCTACTCAGCAAACTGGATGTTTTCTATCACAGTGCCATCAGTTTTGTCACCAAAGCCCCATATACTACCCACCACTGCGACCTGTGTGCTCTCCTTGGCTGGCCCTCACTACATATTTGTCGCCAAACCCACTGGCTCCAAGTCATCTATAGGTCTTTGCTAAGTAAATCCCCGCCTCATCTCAGCTCACTGGTCACCATAGCAACACGCCCCCGTAGCACGTGCTGCAGCAGGTATATTTCACTGGTCATCCCCTTAGCCAACACTTCCTTTGGCCGCATTTCCTTCCAGTTCTCTGCTACCAATGACTGGAACGATTTGCAAAAATCTCTGAAGCTTATATCTCCCTCTCTAACTTTAAGCATCAGATGTCAGAGCAGCTTACAGAGCACTGTACCTGTACACAGCCAATCTGTAAACAGCACACCAAACTACCTCATCCCCATATTGTTACTTATCCTCTTGCTCTTTTGCACCCCAGTATCTCTACTTGCACATCCTCATCTGCACATATATCACTCCAGTGTTAATGCTAAATTGTAATTATTTCACCTCCATGGCCTATTTATTGTCTTCCCTCCCTACTCTTCTACATTTGTACTGTTTTGCTTTATCTTGGCCAGGTCGCAGTTGTAAATGAGAACTTGTTCTCAACTGGCCTACCTGGTTAAATAAAGGTGAAATAAAAAATGTAAAATTAAATAAAAATGTAGGTAAGGAGTGAGAAGAAAGTATGGGTAGCCGTTTAATTAACTTCTCTGCAGTCACACCCAGTGAGATTGCAGAGCGGCAAATTCAAATACAGAAATACTCATTATAAAAATTCAGAAAACCAAACATATTTTACATAGGTTTAAAGATTAACGTCTTGTGAATCAAACCACGGTGTCAGATTTAAAAAATGCTTTACGGCGAAAGCATACCTTACAATTATTTGAGAACATAGCCCAGTAGACAAATCATTACAAACCAGCCAAGCAGAAGAGTTACAAAACTCAGAAATAGAGATAAAATGAATCCCTTACCTTTGATGATCTTCATAGGGTTGCACTCAGAAGACATTAATTTACTCAATAAATGTTCCTTTTGTTCGATAAAGTATATTTATATCCAAAAACCTCTGTTTTGTTTGTGCGTTTTCTTCAGTAATCCACAGGCTCAAATGCAGTCAAAACAGGCAGACAAAACAAACCAAATTGTATCCGTAAAGTTCATAGAAACATGTCAAACGATGTTTATATTCAATTCTCAGGTTGTTTTTAGCCTAAATTATATATAATATTTCAACCGGACAATAACGTCATCAATATAAACGGTAAACAAGAAATGCACTCTCTCGGGATTGCGTATGAAAAAGCTCTGTGACACGTCAGGGTCCATTCTATGAAGGGTCTCATTCAGACTGGTCTTACTCCCTCATTTATCAGAATTCAAGCCTGAAACAATTTCTAAAGACTGTTGACATCTAGTGGAAGTCATAGGAACTGCAATCCTAAGTCAATGGATACTGTAATGGCATTGAATAGAAAACTACAAAACCAAAATAAAAACTACTTCCTGAATGGATTTTCCCCTGCCAAATCAGTTCAGTTATACTCACAGACACTATTTTAACAGTTTTGGAAACTTTAGAGTGTTTTCTATCAGAATCTACCAGTTATATGCATATCATATCTTCTGGGCCCGAGTAGCAGGCCATTTAATTTGGGCATGCTTTTCATCCAAAATTCCAAATGCTGTCCCCTACCCTAGAGAAGTTAATGAAGCCGGTGACCAATGTGGTAAACTCCTTAATGCCATCGGATGAATCCCGGAACATATTCAGAACATATTCCAGTTGCACAGGAGACATGCTGATAGAAATGAGGTAAAAGGGATTTCAATTTCCCCGCATTCAAATCCCCAGCCACTAGGAGTGCCACATCTGGTTGAACATGTATTTGTTTGCTTATGGCCTTATACAGCTCATTGCGTGCAGTCTTAGTTCCAGCATCGGTTTATGGTGGTAAATAGACAGCTACGAAAAATAGCTACAGCTTATCATCAGGTATTCTAACTCAGGCAAGCAGAACCTCGAGACTTCCTTAATATTAGAGATCCCACACCAACTGTTGTTGGCATAGAGACACCCCCCCCCCCCACCCCTCAGCTTAACGAACGCAGATGTTTTGTCCTGCAGATGTAAAGAAAACCAACTATATTTATATTTTCCATGTCCTTGCTCAGGCACGACTGGGTGAAACACAGGATATTACAGTTCTTCAGATCACATTTATAGGATGGTCTCGAACTGAGCTTATCCAGTTTTTCCTAGCCACCATGCTTCTACATTGCATTGCTTGCTGTTTGGGGTTTTAGGCTGGGTTTCTGTATAGCACTTTGTGACGTAAATACATTTGATTGATATTTTCCAATGATTGCACGTTCGCCAATAGAAAGGAGCGGTCACAGTGTCGTTAGATATCCTGCACGACCTCTATAGCGCCGCCTCCTCCAGCATAGAAGGCATTTAGCTCGCCTTCTAGCACTGGGCAGCTCACAGCTGGCTTTCCCTTTGTAATTCGTGATAGTTTGCAATCCGAGCCGGTGTAGTAGGATTCGATCTTAGTGATGTATTGATGCTTTGCCTATTTGATGGTTCATCGGAGGGCATAGTTTTTTTTTAATAAACGTCTAGATTTGTGTCCCGCTCATTGAAGCGGCAGCTCTAGCCTTTCGCTCAGTGTGGATGTTGCCTCTAATCCATTGCTTCTGGTTAGGATATGTATGTATGGTCACTGTGGGGATTACGACATCAATGCACTTATTAATGAAGCTGATCTGGAATGAGCATTATGGCCTCTGATTCTTTGAAATAGAAGTCCTCAGCCAAATTTAGGTTAGTAATTGCTGTTTTGATGTCTAGATGCTCTTTTCAGTCATATGAAATGATGGCCAAAACATTATGTACAAAAAAAGTTAGGATCAACGCAAAAAAACCACAAAATAGCACAATTGCTTAGGAGCACGTAAAACGTCGACCATACCTTTCGGTACCATTACAAGAACCTGCGTAAAAATACACTCCCCCAAACCAATGCCTCCCAGACACACACACACACGCACACACACGCACATATGCGCACACACACACACAAATGCGCATTCTGTAGTCTGCCACAGTTCATAACTGAAATACTTTTTGTCGATTCATCATTGTTTTGTGTCTCAGTAAAAACATCACTGCAGATTGGGTGTATTGTTAAACAAGGCAGTAATAAGCAATATGCAAGAGAGCAGTTTAGTCTATAGTTATTTCTAAGAGGCATGGCCCTGTTTCAGTTACTATGGTCTCTCTTTGATCCTAGTAGGATAATTGCCTTCTCTTTATAGCTAGCTGCCTCATTTCCAATAGAATGTTTCTTTACCAAAACTTTAATCTCAAAGCCAGTTTGAACTGGAGGTTCGTGGGAATCGTGTGCTAACAGTGCAGGACAAGGATGAGCTTCCTCACAGTTCTCTGCTTTGACATCTGACAGGACATGAACACTTAAAACTTCAACAGAGTTGTATTACGTCACATCTGTTTAACTGCACCAGCCTAAAGCACACACACAACAACATTTTATTTTACTTGCATGCAATTTGAGTCTCCATCTCTCTCTCTCGCTCTCTCTCTAGCATCAGACACAGTACAAGATGAATAGTCTGACGTTTGTGTTGACATTTAAGAGATGAGGCTTGTTCTGGAGAAACAACATGAGGGAAAGCAACATGGAAGAATACACACCATTTTCTCCAGTGCTAGCAACATGGAAGAATACACACCATTTTCTCCAGTGCTAGCAACATGGAAGAATACACACCATTTTCTCCAGTGCTAGCAACGTGGAAGAATACACACCATTTTCTCCAGTGCTAGCAGTGCTCTGAAGCCAAAGGGAGTGTATGAGAGTGAGTATGAGAGGGGTAAGAGGGCACTACTTTGTCCTCGTCATGCAGCAATGCTGGCATAGCTGCCAGGGCTGCCAACAAATAGTTCACAACAAAACATGTCTGACAGGACTTCTCTAACAGCATGTCTCTCTATGTTTTTCATGATCTCTGGCTCAAGATGAATCTTTTCCAAAATGGCATGTACCCCTTGGCAGCTGCTTATTTGTAAGAGACATTCATTAGCAGCATGAGCTAAATTTATTAATGCTTACTTGAAGCCTGCCATTTGGTGCTTTTGGTGTAGGAGGTTGTGTATGAACACAGTAAGTGTGTATGTGCTGTGGTGCACACATGTGTATCTGCATGTGCCCATGGAACATTTTATTGTGGGATTTCCATGCGTCATTTTTATTTTACCTTTATTTAACTAGGCAAGTCAGTTAAGAACAAATTCTTATTTTCAATGACGGCCTACCAGGTAATAATGGGTTAACTGCCTGTTCAGGGGCAGAACGACAGATTTGTGTCTTGTCAGCTTGGGGTTTTGAACTTGCAACCTTCCGGTTGCTAGTCCAACTCTCTAACCACTAGGCTACCCTGCCGCCAGGTTCCAACCTGCCTTTGTTTAACTCCGTGGAATTTTAAGAAACCCTGTTAGGCTTTAGATTGTTTGGGGATTTGGAGACCTTCTGCATGAGCTTCATCTCCTCTGGGAAAAAGAGAATGAAAGTTTCTCCACTTCCAGGACGAGCTGGCTGCTGAGAACTGTCTAACAGTGTCAGGTCAGAGAACAGAGGGGACCTGGATGACTACAGTATGCATGAGTTTGATGGGTGGATTCCTGTGTAGCACCATGCGTGAGTGCTTGTATATGTCCCAGCACCTTATGTGTGTTTTATGTAAGAGATTATATTACAACCAAGGAAGGATAGACATTGATGTCAGCGATAAGATATTTAATCAAACATGAAAAGAAAATGTTTACAGTATGTACTGTGGGCTTTGGTTTATTTTTCAAAATTATGATGTATATACATTGACCCTGGGATAATCTGGTAGGGGAATCTGTAAGAGGACAACAACACTTCACTTGATGCTTAGCTACAATAAAATACTATAGAATATGGACTATCATCTACAATAGGCTCTGAAAATAGTGATTGCAATCTAGCAAACTTTTGGATGTTGTATCTAGTTCAACAACTAGTGCATGTGCTTTGGATGAAAGTTCATGATTTTAACCTGAGGGATGAAGTTTTCTCCATATGATAGACTGTTGCTAGACTGGGCAAAGGTCTATAGTTACTAAGGGCAATTCCTGTTCATGCTATGTCATGATTGGGCAATAGGGTGTCAATCAGTCATTAAGGAGCAAATCAGATTTCAGGACACCCATCATGTGGACAGGAAGGGATGTAGGTGTCTTCTACAAAGACAAGTGCTACTTGCTGTGATAGGGACATCATGCCGAGTTCAAAACAACTGGGAACTTGGAAATCTCTGACTTCCGACTTCAGTGTGCTCAAGACAATTGGGAACTCTCAGAAAAACTTACTCCGACAGGGAAAAATCATTTGGAACGTTCATCTAACTCAGAATTCCGACTCAGGAATTCCGCCTCTTTCAAGAGCTCTGGTTTTCCGACCTGGAGATTACTGACATCTTGATTTGACCTTGTATTTAACAGAGTTCCCAGTTGTCTTGAACACACCATCAGATCTTATATTACAGGGATACCTCAATACCTCATGAATAACATGCTAGGAATTCAAATGATCTGGAGAGAGTTGGTGAAAGGAGGACTTTGTTCCCTGAATTGTCCTTGGCAGCCATTGGAAAAGCATCTTGCACAACTTCTTGCTTTTAACCTTGGACTTGGTCATGGTCTTAGTGATGGCGTTTGTCAGCAGGGTGCTGTTGTGGGGCAGGGAGGGAGGAGTGTTGTTGTCAGCCCTCTGGGGATACAAAACCTCCAAGAAACGTCTCTCTTGCTGCCTGAAGTCATACTCCACACTGCAGGGACAGAGAGATAGAGCAAGAGAGGGTGAAAATGAGGAAAGCAAAAACAGAAGGAAAGAGTCCGCCGATCTGACCATGCTTCCTGTGTCTCACCTATATACGATACAAGCAGTCTTCTGACAGGTGGAGCACTCCCGGAGGTCCTGTCCTGTCCTGTAGCATCGCCGACTGAAACAAAGAGCAGGAGATGTTAACTAGAACAAAAGAGGCTTCTCTCTAATTCCTTCTCTCTTCTCTGTAATGTCATCCCGTTCACTTTCTCTACTCACTCCTTCTACTTCCCTTTCTATTTCTTCCCTTTCTCACATTCACTTTCTCTTCCCCTCTATCTCTTACCCCATGTTGAGAGCATGGCTCATCTCAAGGTCTTGGATGATGTTGAGAAGTGTAGTGATCCTGTCCTGGTTGGCTGCCAGGCTGGCCTCCACACACTGCAGCCTCCTATGGAAAGGGGCTGGCCTGCTGCACTGTGGGGAGGGGGGCAGCAGCAGCAGGTCTGTATCAGCCGGGTGGGAGTGAGCCAGCCTAGGGTCGTCTCGGGAGGGTTGTGGGATGGTACTTGACAACAAAAATACTGGATGGATCATCTGGTGTGTCTGATTGGAATGGGTAAGGGTGTAGGATTCTAGGTGTGCCATGCGTGATGGCGGCAAAAGGGGGTTGTACTTGGGGTTTACGGCTTTGTGTGTGAGGAGTTCAGTGATTGTGTATGGACGGGCCTGTGGTATGAGTCGGTGTGTGGGGCTTGTGTGTTTGTGTGGGGTTGGTGTGGAACGGAAGTCTTTGTTTATGTGATTTGGTGTTTCGGTGATGGGTTTGACATGTGCAGTAGTGTTTGTCTTTGATGCAATGAGGGGCTTAGGATCTGTTTGTGTCTGTGGTGTGCTGGAAGTTGGAGCATAATTTGTGTATATCTGCCTGTCAACGCTGAATCTAAATGTGGTATTTGCACGTGTATGTAACATGCTAGAGGGAATGTGCTCTTTGTGAGAATGTATCTGACACTCAGATCCAGGTTTTAGGTTTGTGAAAAGGTCTCCCTGATGTTGTGTGACAATGTGTCCCTGCTGTTCCCATTCTTTGTTTATCTTTATTTCAGTGATGTGTTTTGGAAGGTTAGTGACCTGTGATGCATTGAATATTCCAGAGTGTCTTTCCTGATGTGTCTGTGATACGATGACAGGACTACAGTGTCTACTTTTGTTATACAGAGACAATACTTTGGCATATACATTTGCATGCATTATTGGATCAACAACAAATCTGTTATGAGAGCTGGTGTGAAGGGCAGCGGTTTGTTCAATATGTGTATTTATAAATGTGCTGTTATTCTGCGTGTTAGTGGTTGATCTGTTTGATGGGTCAGGTGTTTTATTGTTGTGTATCTGTGTCATGATCAGTGGTCTACAGATCGTCAGTGACGTGGATGAGGACTGATGCTGCGTAGCTGTGCATAAGGCATTTGAACAGAGAGAGGATACAGTTGTATGTGATGCGTTATCAACGTTAGGGGGTGTTATGGGGGATGCATTAGCTGAGTCAGGGGAAATGGGAGTGTGTGATGTGTTTGACAGGTTAAGGGTATGGAACAAAGGTTTTGTAGGTGTATTTGTGTGTGATGGGTTATAATAGCTTGTGGGAGTAGTTGTGTGTGATGGGTTATAATAGTTTGTGGGTGTATTTGTGTGTGATGGGTTATAATAGCTTGTGGGAGTAGTTGTGTGTGATGGGTTATAATAGCTTGTGAGAGTAGTTGTGTGTGATGGGTTGTAAGGGTAAGAGAGAGTGGCTTTGCATGGTGTGTTTGCTGGTTTTAGAGTTGTAGCTATATGTAATGTGTTAGCGAGGCTAGGGAGTGTTGTTCTATGTATCGTTTTAGTAGCACTGTTTAGGAGTTTTGTGGTTGTCGTCAGTGTGCTTTCAGGGGTGGGAGGTGTAGCTGTATGTGAGTTTGCAGAGTTAAGGGGTTTAGTTGCGTGTGTGTTAGCAGGGTAAGGGGGTGCACTTCTATGTAATGTTGTAGCAGTGTTAGACCGTGGTGTTGTGTTTTCAGGCTTAGGGGCTCTAATAACATGGGATGGGTTAACATGGCTTGGAGGAAAAGTTCTGTATGGTGTGTTTGGACGGTAAGGGTGAGTAGATGTACATGATGTGTTTGATGGGTTGGGCTGTGTATTTGGGTGTGTGGGTGTCTTTGGATGTTTACGGTGTGCGTGTGGCGTGTTTGCCCTGGTGGCTATTGCGATCTGAGGATACATTTTGAGTATTTTCGGTCGAGGAATTTTACTCCAGTGAGATGGGGTCTCAAGGGTGTTGGCATCTGCACGCCTGGGTTCAATAGTTGCCTTAGTGACTGTAATAGATTTTGTGTGTAAGATGGTTCTTTGGTGGGTTGGCTTGTCTGAGTGTGTATGTGAAGGTGTAACTAGGGTTTCTACTGGGTCTCTGATAGAGGTATGCAGGGGGTATGTATAATGTGAGGTATAACCATTAGTCTGTTTCAGATCTTTGGTTTTCCATGCAGGCGCTGGGTTTGCAGGCAGGTTGGGCTTCCTGTCTTTGTTGTTGTAAATTATGGGTTTACAGCGGGGGTGGGTGGATTGAGATTCTGTTTGTGTCGGCTGTCTTTGTATCAGATCCCTGTCTGCAAGCCTCGGAGTGGAGCATGTAGAGTTCCTCTCTTTCTCAGTATGTGAAGGGAGAAGGTGGTTTCTGTCTGTGAGTGAAATAGGTGTTTTCATGGCTGTTGTTCCTTCAGGGCATGCAGAGGAAGTGCTCTTAACTTCCAGACTGGCATCTTCATCTCCAGCTCCAGGGACCACAGTCTGTCTCCCTCCACAGTGTCTGCACATTTCCTGGAGCATCCAGAGAGGTGGGGGAGCAGGTAGTCGTTTTGCATTCCCACAATATGAATGTGCCACAGAATGTTCTTTAGGTTTTGATTGGTCCCTTCCTCGAGAGGACATGGTCGAGACAGGCTCCGCCTCATCACTGCCATCAATACAAATCCCTCCTATAGCCTCCGAGTCAACTACGCTGCCATTTGTGTAGCGCAAGTCCCGCCTCCCTTTAAGGTGTGGGTTAGTCTTGATTGCCCGGGCATAGCAATAAGTCCCACTTTTCCATTTGTTGAAGACCACATTCTCTGTAAGTTCACTGGAAATTTCTTCAAATGTCACACCTTTTTTGGTCTTGGAATCTAAACTCCTCTGTTTTGAAAGAACACCTCTTTGTCTGAAACTCTTAGTCTGTCTGATTCCCTCCTCTTCCTTTGCCTTTTTTGGGATGTAGCCATTGCATGTAGGAGTAATGCTTCTTTCTGATTGACTGGGGAATGTGCCTGTTAGTTTTGTCCCGTGCAAGATGGGTGGAGCTCTCATGCCGGGTGAAGTCTGCACTCCGATACTGCAGTGGGGACCCCATGTCAGTGGCAGCACTCCCCCAGCCCTCTCCCCCCCTGCTGTACTCCAACCACGCACCCCCACCAGGGCAGGAACTCCCAGTACTGGCACAGGAGTGGTCAGGTCAGCCGCCCGTCTCCCCATCACCTGGCCGACTGACTCAGTGGCCTGAAAACCCAGGAGAGCTTGTGTCCACCATCACCATCACATCTATGGGAAAGTCAAGGTTAGTTTATTGTAAAGAGCACATTATGATGTCTCATTTTGATAAGGCACTGTGAAAGGAATCCGTACCAGGGCAGAACAATTGGATTCCAACAAAGTACAAATCAAGGACACTGCCAGAGCTGCCCATATGCATCAGAAATAGAGGACAAACAAAGGTCTGAAGCCTTGACAGCAAATTGGAGATAGTCATGAATAATGGACATTTTCTCGTCTACCACAAGTTAGAACAAACATGAAAGAATTTAGAAGGATAAACCCTACACCGACAATGTGAGAGATAAACCCTACACTGACAATGTGATACAATATTATATCAGATAATGTAGAAGAGGTTGTTTTAGTATTGTGAGCTGGATTACAGTACCCTCATAACACCAAGGTGTCACAGAGCAGGACATGGGGGTGCATGACAGTCAAGAAACAGTCTTTGGAGTCCTGACCCTTGCTTACTTTTAGTCAAAGGAAACCCTTACTGGATTCAGCACATTATATTCAGAACATAAAAGCATGGTCTGCCCAGGTTCTGTTTCCTTCAGAGGTCATATTTCACAGAGATCATCTAGTCACAGCATGACTCCTGTGGTGACCTCTCTCTCTGTCTCCCTCATGGGCATCCTCTCACACCGTCCTGTCCCAACCTTGGGCGGGGGGATAATGTATGAATTTATGCTAACGACTTAATTAAAGCCTGACAAGGGGAAATGAATCAGTGACTCTGTGTGCATTTAACTGACGCAGTAAATGCCAGAGTAGCCGAGTGTGTATGTGTGTCTTTATTTGACTGATGCATGCAACTATAGTTTGTGCCAAAGCAAGGACAATTGTGTGTGTGTGTGTGTGTGTGTGTGCGTGTGTGTGTGTGTGTGTGTGTGTGTGTGTGTGTGTGTGTGTGTGTGTGTGTGTGTGTGTGTGTGTGTGTGTGTGTGTGTGTGTGTGTGTGTGTGTGTGTGTGTGTGTGTCTGTGTCTGTGTGTGTGTGTGTGTGTATGAGAGGCAGTGGGTGTGCCTAAAACATTATATGTGAGTTTGCATTTGCTGATACAGTAAAATACCTCAAGATAGCTGTGTGTGTGCGTGCGTGTGTGACTGAGTGTGTGCATGCAAAAAATATTTTTGTCCCACAGCTCACCCTCACCCCCCAGGCTTCATGCAGCGCTGTCAGAATTGCAGGCAGATCATCTAATCAGTTGTGCCTGCAGGCACCACTCTTTGACTGTCACATTGTAGATGTCAGTTGGTTGTAGTCCCAACTGACCCCATCTGATGTCACTACGGAACATTCCGTGTCAAATGCCTTAGCCCCTCCTCATACACAGTTGATCAATCTGCTAATAATTCCCTTTCTGACACTGTAAAAGAGGTGTAAACAGTGTCCTCTCATCATCACTATATAGATTTATATCCAGGACAGAGCAATGAGGAACCTGTCCCCTGCCTTCACAGTCAATCTTGACCGGGTCACTAAGCATGTTCAGGTGACTTACCATTGTCAGCATTTGTCAAACCTTGGGTTGAGCTGTGGCACGTTTCACTTTGTCCTTTAGGTGTTCTGCGTCCAGACGTGGGGGCCCACCTCTCCACCTGGCCTCCTCTCCACCTTGCCCCCCTCCCCTGTACTCCTTTACTCCAAGTCTTTGAGGAGGGGGGCACTGGGTGACTCCTTTTTGATGAGGTTGAACTCCTTCTCCCTTTCAGTCCCTCCGTGGCACCCACAAACTCACATGAGCATACACTATGCAGTCTAACAGTGGTGCAAAGCCATATTCCCTTCTGGTAAGTATTCCAAAAGCTCTGAGTCACCACTAATCTGGCTCCCTCAGACTAGACATGTAGTCCAGCTGCGTTCTCAGTTTATTCCCTCTCTCCTCCTCTTACTTTGGTCCCTCTCCTCCTTCCTGTCTCCCTGCTCACATCATAACACAATGATGCACTGCCCTACGTTCAGCACTCTGTCCAACTATCCCTCTCCCTTCCTCTCTTCCTCCCTCCCTCTCTCACTCTCTCTCTCGCTTCCTCTTTCTCTCTCACTATTCCCTTTCTCATGCGCACACACAGATCTATGGCTGGGTGACTGGCATCCGAAATTCATCTGAGGGGAAGGAGAGAGAAAGAGAGTGAGACAGAAGGAAGTGACTAAAATCACAAGGGAAGGGACTGGGTGAAAAGTACCACCAGACTTGAAAAACAAGATATGGCAAATTGCTGCAGGGTATCACACCAGCAGAGAAGACATGATATTTTACCCTGTGTCTCTCAACACATCATGTGGGTGATAGGGTGACAGCAGTTTCTTCATTGTACAGTTTTTAGTTCGATCAGAACGTTTTGTGATACAAGAAAGAAAAATACATTTTGGTGACATGTCCTGCTTATGATGATATTGTAGCGATCCTTGCTATATGAACCACTTTACAATTTCCACCATGGGGTTAATCCTGGTGGCCAAATACGTATGGTTTTTGCCTTTTCATGCCAGCGACCCGGATTCACTTCCCTGCCCCACCATTCGCTACAATAGTCTGGAGCTAATATTTCTGCCATGGACTGTGTATGTCCATAGTACATTGTGATACAATCTAACTACAGTACCCCCTACACATATTTAATACTCTCTCAGAATATAACATATTTGACAGAATTATTAACATTACAACTCATATAAAGCAACAGTGAAATCCAATATTCAACTTCACAAACAATTGTTCTCACTAGGTGGGGAATCAGGATAACTGTATAACTGTATAACTGAAATAGTATTTGACAATCAGATTTTTTTTTTTACAGCACAATCACCATGATCAATGTACAGTGTAATGGCACATTGTTTAACTCTGAGGTAATTACAGCTTTATATCCATATCTTATCATTGTTATTACCCCTATTCTGAGTTGTTAGTGCAGGCAGTGATTGTTTTATTGGGTATTGCTGCCATCTACTGTTTCAAAATATACAGTACCATCCCTCTGAACAACTCCACAAACATGCTCATGATACAAAGTTATTTCAATATGTTTACGTTTCATATATCCAGGAAATCCCAGATATTGACCAAAATAATATTGAATCATAAAGGTATCACGTTGTATAGTGCAATCGTGAACCAGAAACCGTGGATTGATGGCAGCATTCGCGTGAAACTGAAAGCGGAACCACTGCTTTTAATCAGGGCTAGGTGACCGGAAACATGACCGAATACAAACAGGGTAACTATTCCCTCCGCAAGAAAATCAAACAAGTTAAGCGTCAATATAGAGACAAAGTAGAATCTCAATTCAACGGCTCAGACACAAGAGGTGTGTGGCAGGGTCTACAGTCAATCACGGATTACAAAAAGAAAACCAGCCCCATCACGGACCAGGATGTCTTGCTCCTACAGGGATGAGGTGAGGGCCCTCGGAGTGTGGTGTCAGGAAAATAACCTCACACTCAACGTCAACAAAACTAAGGAGATGATTGTGGACTTCAGGAAACAGCAGAGGGAACACCCCCCTATCCACATCGATGGAACAGTAGTGGAGAGGGTAGTAGGTTTTAAGTTCCTCGGCGTACACATCACAGAAAAACTGAATTGGTCCACCCACACAGACAGCATCGTGAAGAAGGCGCAGCAGCGCCTCTTCAACCTCAGGAGGCTGGAGAAATATGGCTTGTCACCAAAAGCACTCACAAACTTCTACAGATGCACAATCGACGGCAACTGCTCCGCCCACAACCGTAAGGCTCTCCAGAGGGTAGTGAGGTCTGCACAACGCATCACCGGGGGCAAACTACCTGCCCTCGAGGACACCTACACCACCCGATGTCACAGGAAGGCCATAGAGATCATCAAGGACAACAACCACCCGAGCCACTGCCTGTTCACCCCGCTATCATCCAGAAGGCGAGGTCAGTACAGGTGCATCAAAGCTGGGACCGAGAGACTGAAAAACAGCTTCTAGCTCAAGGCCATCAGACTGTTAAACAGCCACCACTAACATTGAGTGGCTGCTGCCAACACACTGACTCAACTCCAGCCACTTTAATAATGGGAATTGATGGGAAATGATGTAAAATATATCACTAGCCATTTTAAACAATGCTACCTAATATAATGTTTACATACCCTACATTATTCATCTCATATGTATACGTATATACTGTACTCTATAGCATCTACTGCATCTTTATGTAATGCATGTATCACTAGCCACTTTAACTATGCCACTTTGTTTACATACTCATCTCATATGTATATACTGCACTCAATACCATCTACTGTATCTTACCTATGCCGCTCTGTACCATCACTCATTCATATATCTTTATGTCTTCAGGTAGTAGTTTTGGAATTGTTAGCTAGATTACTTGTTGGTTATTACTGCATTGTCGGAACTAGAAGCACAAGCATTTCGCTACACTCGCATTAACATCTGCTAACCATGTGTATGTGACAAATATTATTATTTTTTATTTTTGTTTTTTTTGAATCGTGCATTCAATCGTGCATTTATTAGTGAGAGTAAATTACACTGGTTGATTCGAGCGGTATTCCCAGCATCAATACACTTTAGTGAAGCTTCTCATCACAACATGGTGTTAATTTCCCATTGGGAAGAGAAGGAAGCCATTGAAGATAGTACGGTTATTTGAATCATCAGAAGCTCTCTCACTGGTTTTCATGTATAACACATCACTCTCCTCCAGATGTAGTACAGCTGCATTAGACACAAACTTTTTATGCCCACCGCTATTGATTTCATCAACATGCAATACTAACTTTTTTTATGCTGATATTTTTATAAAGCAAAGCACCCATCCATTTGTACCAATACCACAAAGGGTCAATCTGAAGTAGTAGACCCCTCTCACTGGTGCAGTGAAGATTTAATTAAAGGAGAGAGATCATTCCTAACATAGAGATGAGCTCCAGTTTAGTGTTTTATTAATCAGATAACTGTGTGCTTCAGTACACATTCTTGTGAGGACATTACCATACCTGTAATTAGGTTGTAGTGGTTGCTGATGTTTGTGAATACAGTGCCTTGCAAAAGCATTCATCCCCCTAGGCATTTTTCATATTTTTTTGCATTACAACCTGTAATATAAATTGATTTTTATTTGGATTTCATGTAATGGACAAACACAAAATAGTCCAAATTGGTGAAGTGAAAAAATAAATAATAATAACATGTTTTTTTTAAAATCATAAATAGAAAAATGGAAAAGTGGTGTGTGCAAATGTATTCACCCCTTTTGCTATGAAGCCCCTAAATGAGATCTAGTGCAACCAATGACCTTCAGAAGTCACATAATTAGTTAAATAAAGTCCACCTGTGTGCAATCTAAGTCTCACATGACCTCAGTATATGTACACCTGTTCTGAAAGGCCCCAGAGTCTGCAACACCACGGAGCAAGGGGCACCACCAAACAAGCGACACCAAGAAGACCAAGGAGCTCTCCACAAGTCATGGACAAAGTTGTGGAGAAGTAAAGATCATGGTTGGGTTATAAAAAAATATCCGAAACGGAACATCCCACGGAGCACTGTTAAATCAATTATTAAAAATTGGAAAGAATATGGCACCATAACAAACCATTGCTTAATTAAAGAAAAAAACAAGCAAACAGGTTTGGTGTTCGCCAAAATGGCAGCATCATGCTGTGGGGATGTTTTTCATTGGCAGGGACTGGGAAATTTGTCAGAATTTAAAGCAACACTTGAATGGTTTAAGGGGAACATTTAAATGTCTTGGAATGGACTAGTCAAAGCCCAGACCTCAATCCAATTGAGAATCTGTGTTATGACTTAAAGATTGCTGTACACCAGCGGAACCCATCCAACTTGAAGGAGCTGGAACAGTTTTTCCTTGAAGAATGGGAAAAACTCCCAGTGGCTAGATGTGCCAAGCTTATATAGATACATACCCCAAGAGTCTTGCAGCTGTAATTGCTGCAAAAGGTGGCTCTACAAAGTTTTCAGTGTCTTGTCTTATTTCTTGTTTGTTTCACAATAAAAAAATATTTAGCATCTTGTGTAAATCAAATCACCCCCCAAAAAATCTATTTTTTTATTTATTTTTTACCCCTTTTTTGTGGTATTGTTGTAATAGCTACTATCTTGTCTCATTGCTACAACTCCCGTACAGGCTCGGGAGAGACGAAGGCTGAATGTCATGCGTCCTCCGATACACAGCCGTACTGCTTCTTAACACAGCGCGCATCCAACCCGGAAGCCAGCCGCACCAATGTGTCGGAGGCTACACCATGCACCTGGCAACCTTGGCTAGCGCGCACTGCGCCCAGCCCGCCACAGGAGTCGCTGGTGCGCGATGAGACAAGGAGATCCCTACCGACCAATCCCTCCCTAACCCAATTGTGCGTCGCCCCACGGACCTCCCGGTCGCAGCCGGTTACGACAGAGCCTGGGCGCGAACCCAGGGACTCTGATGGCACAGCTGGCGCTGCAGTACAGCGCCCTTAACCACTGCGACACCCGGGAGGCCCAAAAAATCTATTTTAATTCCAGATTGTAAGACAACAAAATAAGAAAAATGCCAAGGGAGTGAATACTTTTATAAGCCACTGTATGTTTTTATAGACCATGGTGGTTCCACTGTTGAAGGGTCCCAATTCTCCACTGATTCCCAGTGAGGCAGAGAATGCTACCTTTGGTCTGTCTGTGAATAAATAATCAAAAGAAATGGACAATATACAGAAAGTAACATGAGGCAACATACAAAGTGCATTCAGAATGTATTCAGACCCCTTGACTTTTCCACATTTTGTTACGTTGCAGCCTTATTCTACAACAGATTAAATTACCCCCCCCCCCCCCCCCCCCCCCCATCAATCTACACACAATAACCCCATAATGACAAAGCAAAAACAGGTTTTTAGAAATGTTTGCAAATTTATAAAGATTAAAAAGCTGAAATAGCACATTTACATAAGTACTCAGACTCTTTGCTCAGTACTTTGTAGAAGAACCAATGGCAGAGATTACAGCCTTGAGTCTTGGGTATGATGCTACAAGCTTGGTACACCTGTATTTGGGGAGTTTCTCCCATTCCTCTCTGCAGATCCTCACAAGCTCTGTCAGGTTGGATGGGGAGCGTTGCTGCACAGCTATTTTCAGATCTCTCCAGACATGTTTGATCGGGTTCAAGTCCGGGCTCTGGCTGGGCCACTCAAGAACATTCAGAGACTTGTCCCAAAGCCACTCCTGCGTCGTTTTGGCAGTTTGCTTAGGGTCGTTGTCCTGTTGGAAGGTGAACCTTCACCCCAGTCTAAGGTCCTGAGAGCACTGGAGCTGGTTTTCATCAAGGATCTCTCTGTACTTTGCTCCGTTCATCTTTCCCTGGATCCTGACTAGTCTCCCAGTCCCTGCCGCTAAAAAATATCCCCAAAGCATGATACTGCCACCACCATGCTTCACCATAGGGATGGGCCCAGATTTCCTCCAGACGTGATGCTCAGGCCAAAGAGTTCAATCTTAGTTTCATCAGACCAGAGAATCTTGATTCTTGTGGTCTGAGAGTCCTTTAGATGCCTTTTGGCAAACTCCAAGCGGACTGTCATGTGCCTTTTATCGAGGAGTGGCTTCCGTCTGGCCATAAAACCTGATTGTTGGAGTGCTGCAGAGATGGTTGTCCTTCTGAAAGGTTATCCAATCTCCACAGAGAAACTCTGGGGCTCAATTTGGCCAGACGGCGGTACCCTTCCCCCGATCTGTGCCTCGACACAATCCTGTCTCAGAGCTTTATGGACAATTCCTTTGACCTCATGCCTTGGTTTTTGCTCTGGCATGCACAGTCAACTGTGGGACCTTATATCACAGGTGGACACCAATCAAGTTGTAGAAACATCTCAAGGATGATCAATGGAAACAGGATGCATCTGAGCTCAATTTCGAGTCTCATAACAAAGGGTCTGAACATTTCTAAAGACCTGTTTTTGATCAGTCATTGTGGGGTATTTTGTGTAGATTGATGAGGAAAAAATGTTTTTCATCCATTTTAGTTAGAATAAGGCTGTAACGTAACAAAATGTGAAAAAGTCAAGGGGTCTGAAGACTTTCCGAATGCACTGTATATCTGTTATTACAATGCACATTCCCTGTTTTGAATTTCATGATGATTTTGTGGTAATAGCTTCCACCAGGGTAGAGTAAGACTTTCATTAAGTTTCACTTTAGCACAGACCTATTCAGTTATAACCGTGAAGGACTGTGACCTGTCATGGAACACCATCTCCAAAAAGGCAGCGGTAGTCTTGTGGAAGCCTTAAGTTCCACATATGAATAAAGAAGACTAAGTTAGTCAATAGGTTTTCAGCTAATACAGTACCAGTCAAAAGTTTGGACACACCTACTCATTCAAGGGTTTTTATTTTATTTTGACAATTTTCTACATTGTAGAATATTAGTGAAGACATCAAAACTATGAAATAACACACATGGAATAATGTAATAACAAAAAAAAAGTGTTTAACAAATCTAAATATGTTTTATATTTGAGAGTCTTCAAAGTAGCCACCCTTTGCCTTGATGACAGCTTCGCGCACTCTCAACCGGATTCACCTGGAATATTTTTCCAACAGTCTTGAAGGATTTCCCACATATGCTTAGCACTTTTTTGGTTACAACATGATTCCATGTGTGTTATTTTATAGTTTTGATGTCTTCACTATTATTCTACAATGTAAAAAATAGTAAAAAAAAGAAAGAAAAACCCTGGACCCTGGATGCTTTCCAAATTCCTAGTTGCTTGTTATACAGGTGTGTAGTCGCACTGACACGCAGATAATGCGTTTTAGAAATCATCCTAACGTTTAAAGAAATAATCTTATATTTGTGACAAGAGATGGACCTAACCTTCTTAGTATCCCAAATGATGCAAATAACTGTTGACAATGTTCTGAATGTATTGTGGTTTTGGGGGATGAGCCACATCCTTTTTTATTTTTTTCATGAGTTGTCCCTTTTCAAAGAGGAATCAGCCAAGAAATTGAAGAGGGAAAGAAGAGGGAAAATCAGAAGGAATCAGCCAAGAAATTGTAGACCTCCACATGTCTGGTTCATCATTGGGAGCAATTTCCAAACGCCTGAAGGTACCACGTTCATCTGTACAAACAATAGTACGCAAGTATGAACAACATAGGACCACGCAGTCGTCATATTGCTCAGGAAGGAGATGAGTTCTGTCTCCTAGAGTACTTTGGTGCAAGAAGGGCAAATCAATCCCAGAACAACAGCAAAGGACCTTGTGAAGATGCTGGGTGAAACAGGTACAAAAGTATCTATATCCACAGTAAAACGAGTCCTATATCGACATAACCTTAAAGGCTGCTCAGCAAGGAAGAAGCCACTGCTCCAAAACCGCAATAAAAAAAAACAGACTACGGTTTGCAACTGCACATGGGGACAAAGATCATACTTTTTGGAGAAATGTCCTCTGGTCTGATGAAACAAAAATATAACTATTTGGCCATAATGACCATCGTTATCTTTTTAGGAAAAAGGGGTAGGCTTGCAAGCCAAAGAACACCATCCCAACCGTGAAGCACGGGGGCACCAGCATCATGTTGTGGGGGTGCTTTGCTGCAGGAGGGACTGGTGCACTTCACAAAATAGATGGCATCATGAGGAAGGGAAATCATGTGGATATATTGAAGCAAAATCTCAAGACATCAGTCAGGAAGTTAAAGCTTGGTTCCAAAGTTGTGGCAAAATGGCTTAAGGACAACAAAGTCAAGGTATTGGAGTGGCCATCACAAAGCCCTGACCTTAATCCCATAGAAAATTTGTGGGCAGAACTGGAAAAGTGTGTGCGAGCAAGGAGGCCTACAATCCTGACTCAGTTACACCAGCTCTGTCAGGAGGAATGGGCCAAAATTCACCCAACTTATTGTGGGAAGCTTGTGGAAGGCTACCTGAAACGTTTGACCCAAGTCAAACAATTCAAAGGCAATGCTACCAAATAGTAATTGAGCGTATGTAAACTTCTGACCCACTGGGAATGTGATGAAAGAAATAAAAGCTGAAATAAGTAATTATCTCTACTATTATTCTGACATTTCACATTCTTAAAATAAAGTGGTGAGCCCCACTCTCTGATCCATCACAATGTCTCTCAGTTCTTTCAGCTCATTCCAGATCTTAAGCTGGTTGGTTGTCTGTTTTTCAGTATAGGTATCAACTTCATATCTTCCAATCTGACTCTATCCCTCTTCATTGATACCCAGCTGAGGGATATCATGCTCCCTGACCTCCTCACTGTCTTTCTGTCCCTGTGTCCCACACAAACAAACAAGTAACACCAGAGATACTAAAACAGCCCTCATCATCATTACACTGTATTATACAACCCGTTAGTGAAGTGTCTTTTCGGAACATGAACACCCTCTTTATACATGTCTAGATTAGTCGACATTATGTAACCATCATCTTTGTTATCTAGTACACAACAAGGTCAAACCTAATGATTAAATATGGACTCCATCCGATTATCTTCGAATAGTTTACACACTGATGTCTGGAAATGTTTGAAACTTTCCCAAAGTGTTGTGGGAAAGAATCAACCTGTGGAATATGTCAAGGTCTGGTGTTGTATTTTTGCCACGTGTCTCTGCCATGAGTAGCTGCTTTTAGAGTATCTACAGGGCCTCTGTCTGTCAGGCACATACTGTAATACAAAGAGAAGAGTGACTTTTGAAAAATAACGGTTTTACCTCTTTCTACAAAACAAATGTCCCTATTCTCATTACTCTGTAGCTCTCTTATTCTCATGTTTCCCCTGTATTTCCCTCTGCAAACCTGTTCCATAACTGTACAATAGAAGGAAGTATTGCCCCACAAATGTAACTGTCAGTTAAGAACAAATTAAAATTCTTATTTACAATTACTGCCTGCCCCAGCCAAATCCGGACGACTCTGGGCCAATTGTGCACCGCCCTATGGGACTCCCAATCACAGCCAGATATGGTACAGCCTGGAATTGAACCAGGTACTATACTGACACCTTTTGCACTGAGATGCAGTGCCTTAGACCAAATTGCCACTCTGAAAGCCCAAGCATTGAGACTGAATGTAATATGATGATGATAGTTCTATATGAATATACATTAGGTCCATTTCCAATAATAAGTATTGGAATTCTCTTTATGAAAAATGTACAGTCAATGACCAGTAATTTATGGGCCAATTCCTATGAAAAGGTTGTTTGGTTAAACACCAAATAGGATTGTCATTCACGTTTATTTCACATGTATTTAATGTTTTGAGATTACATGCATCCTTAAGTATTTAAAAAAGGACAAAATAGAAAGTCTGTATGTGTCCAACTGTATGATAATGAGCATTCAAAATCATAATGCATGGTTCATTATAGTATATAATGCCATCTATCCCCTATGGCCCATAATGCAACATAAAGCCAAATGTCATTGTTGATTTGTATATGGGGCCGATGATGTGGAGGTGACAACTGTGAAGAAGGGGGGTGTGAAGGGTTCAGTTAATTTTGCAGTAGCTTGCCTGTGTGTGATCCTAAGTGTGTGTTTAAGAATGTGTCTGTGCGTGTTTGTATGTGTGTGTGTTCGTATGCGTTTGTGGGTGTGCACATGCGTGCATTAATGTGTTTGTGTGGCATATCCACAACTAATTACCATAGCCTAGTCCCCATGGTAATCCATGTCAGTGTTAATTAAAGTACTTTTCTGTGTTTGATGTGGACTGAAGTCCTTTTTTTTGTTTACTGCATGTATTTACATCCCCATTTCCTGAAATTTGGGTGGCCAATAAAAGTTCATTTTAATACACAGTTAGCAAGTGGGACTATGGGGAGAGTCTTCTCTCCAGAAAATGGTTTTCACGTTTACGTATTTTGATGGGATTTAACCAGACAGGAATTGAGTGAGAGAGAGGGAATCAATAAAACATGACCCCTTGGGGTCCAGGTGACTTCTGCATGGCTTCTCTCACTCCTGGCTAATTGAAGTTATATTTCCAGAAACCCTTAACCTCCTTGTCTCTTTGTATGAGTACATGTGAGTCTGCTAGTGCAGTATAAATCTTTATTTGCCCTGAAGGGCAATTTGTCTGCAGCAGAAAAACAAACACTTGGCCTTGTGAATAACAAAAAACATTACTTGGGAAATAGGAAGGTAAATAAATTATTAAATGATAAAAACAAATATTAAAAAAATACTACAGTTTGTCCAGCTGCTTAAAATACAAGTATAATACAAATGCAACCATTCATGCAACATTATCATTTTTTGATTGTATGGAGACACACAAACACAAGTTGAGTGTGTCAGAAAAACAAACAGAAAGGACGGTACAATACCACATGCAAACATCTTCCTTTATGCTGAGTGTGCTGACAGGCCTTGACAGGGGCCATGTGTGTGGGAGAGGACACTGCCATGTCATCTGTCTGTTTGTGTTACTGTTAATGATTCTGTATAGTGTGAGCAGGGCCACTCTGTGCTTAGCCCTGTGCCATACCTTTAGAATCTGCTCAACTCTTTTAGTTGGGCCAGCTGCACAAGTCCTCACAGCCAGCAGTTACAGCCACTCTAACAGCCTGTTTGTTTACGACAAAGCCCTTACAGCCATGGCTTCCAGAAACATGTTTCATTCATGACAGGAAACTTGGTGGATGCTAATCAGGGTGCAGGTGCTTCTCAACTGGTTACAGACACAGACAGGAAACTTGGAGATATTCTGGTGCTATCTAAACTCACTGTGTGTCTGTGTGTGTGTGTGAATGTTAACCTACAGTTTATCTACAGTACCACAATGTCCTAAGAATTCACTAGAATGTCCTGAAAAGGTAAGAAAGCAAGAACTTTGGGGGGTTTTGGGGGTTCAGATTAAGTTTAAGTTTAGGATTAGCAAATACAGGTTTTTAGAAGGTTGTCAGGTTGGATGGGGAGCGTTGCTGCACAGCTATTTTCAGGTTTCTCCAGAGATGTTCGATGAGATTCAAGTCTGAGGTCCTGAGTGCTCTAGAGCAGGTTTTCATTAAGGATCTCTCTGTACTTTGCTCCGTTACTCTTTGCCTTGATCCTGACTAGTCTCCCAATCCCTGCCACTGAAAAACATCCCCACAGCATGCTGCTGCCTCCACCATGCTTCACCATAGGGATGGTGCCACGTTTCCTCCAGACGTGATGTTTGGCATTTAGGACAAAGAGTTCAGTCTTGGTTTCATCAGACCAGAGAATCTTGTTTCTCATGGTCTGAGAGTCCTTTAGGTGCCTTTAGGCAAACTCCAAGCAGACTGTCATGTGCATTTTACTGAGCATTGGTTTCTGTCTGGCCACTCTACTATAAAGGCCTGATTGTTGGAGTGCTGCAGAGATGGTTGTCCTTCTGGTAGGTTCTCCCATCTCCACAGAGAAATTCTAGAGCTTTGTCAGAGTGACCACTGGTTCTTGGTCACCTACCTGACCAAGGCCCTTCTCCCCCATTGCTGACTTTGGCTAAGCGGCCAGCTCTAAGAAGAGTCTTGGTGGTTCCAAACTTCTTCCATTTAAGAATGATGGAGGCCACTGTGTTCTTGGGGACATTCAATGCTACAGAAATGTTTTGGTACCCATCCCCCGATCTGTGCCTTGACACATTCCTGTCTCGGAGCTCTACGGAAAATTTCTTCGCACTCATGGCTTCGTGTTTGCTCTGACATGCGCTGTCAACTGTGGGACCTTATATAGACAGGTGTGTTCCTTTCCAAATCATGTCAAATCAATTGAATTTAACCCAGGTGGACTCCAATCAAGTTGTAGAAACATCTGAAGGATGATTAATTGAAACAAGATGCACCTGAGCTCAATAGCAAAGGGGCTGAATACTTATGCAAATAAAGTATTTTTATTTATATATTTTTGCAAACATTTCTAAGAAACTGTTTCTACTTTGTCATTATAGGGTATTGTGAGTAGATTGCTGAGGATTTTATTCAATCCAGTTTTGAATAAGGTTGTGATGTAACAAAATGTGTAAAAAGTGAAGGGGTCTGAATTCTTTCCGAAGGCACTGTACATATTGTTACTTTTTTATTATTTTTTTGGCACCGTGTATATGTCCCTCCAGACTCACAGCTCTGAATATTTTACTAGCTGGGCATTAAAAATGCAGCAGGGGCTCTAGTGAAACACTCATCAACTCAGATGTGTACAGTAGAGAGGGTTCCGTGACCTCCCTTGTTCCCCTCGCCACTACCCACAAAACACTTCTCCTTCACGCCATTCAGCTCTGCTCATGCACGCTGGGCATCACCAAACAACGCGCGCGCACACACACACAGCCTTGTATAACTAACCTTGTGGGAACACAACATTTTGTCCCATTCAAAACTCCTAACCCTAACCTTAACCCTAAAGCCCCTAGAAGTAGCATTTGGTCCAATATTTATTAGTTTACTATTTTTGAGGGGACCTCTTTTACAGAATAAAAGCAGGTGGACAACGGGCTAATGACCTAGTTTAAATATTACAGAAAGATAACAGGTAGACAAAGGGCTAATGACCTAGTTTAAATATTACAGAAAGATAACAGGTAGACAAAGGGCTAATGACCTAGTTTAAATATTACAGAAAAATAACAGGTGGACAACGGGCTAATGACCTAGTTTAAATATTACAGAAAAATAACAGGTGGACAACGGGCTAATGACCTAGTTTAAATATTACAGAATAATAACAGGTGGACAAAGGGCTAATGACCTCGTTTAAATATTACAGAAAGATAACAGGTAGACAAAGGGCTAATGACCTAGTTTAAATATTACAGAAAGATAACAGGTAGACAAAGGGCTAATGACCTAGTTTAAATATTACAGGAAGATAACAGGTAGACAAAGGGCTAATGACCTAGTTTAAATCTTACAGAAAAATAACAGGTGGACAACGGGCTAATGACCTAGTTTAAATCTTACAGAAAGATAACAGGTGAACTGTCACGTTCTGACCTTTATTTCCTTTGTTTTGTCTTTATTTAGTATGGTCAGGGAGTGAGTTGGGGTGGGCAGTCTATGTGTGTTTTTCGATGTTGGGGTTTTGAGTTCAGCCTTGTATGGTTCTCAATCAGAGGCAGGTGTCGTTAGTTGTCTCTGATTGAGAATCATACTTAGGTAGTCTGGGTTTCACTTTTGAGTTGTGGGTGTTTGTTTTCCGTGTGTGTGTTTGTTGCCACGGTACTGGTTCGTTCATGTTCACATTTATTTTTTTGTATTGTTTCATAGTGTTCAGTTTATATCTTGAAATAAACGTTATGGACACTTACCACGCTGCGCATTGATCCTCCGATCCTTCTCGCTTCTCCTCCTCCTCAGAGGAAGAGCAATGCCGTTACAAGGACAAAGGGCTAATGAACTAGTTTAAATATTACAGAAAGATAACAGGTAGACAAAGGGCTAATGAACTAGTTTAAACCTTACAGAAAGATAACAAGCGGACAAAGGGCTAATGACCTAGTTTAAATATTACAGAAATATAACAGGTAGACAAAGGGCTAATGACCTAGTTTAAATATTACAGAAAGATAACAGGTAGACAAAGGGCTAATGACCTAGTTTAAATATTACAGAAAAATAACAAGCGGACAAAGGGCCAATGACCTAGTTTAAATATTACAGAAAAATAACAGGTGGGAAAAGTGCTTATGGCCCAGTTTAAACCTTTTATGGGTGTACCAGAAGACCGCTAAATTCTCCAAGTTAATGGTTAACCACAAGGTGTTTTTAAAGAGACTGATGTTTGGAGTGTATTGCATACTGAACTAGCTCCATGCATATTTTCCCAATGAGAGCTTTTCTAACTCCACTGGTGTTGCTGATCTGTCATTTGGGAGTAGCTAAGGACATTCCAAGTGAAGATGAATCCTCTCACTTACAGACAGCCCTTCACTTTGACATCAAGTCTGAGCTGAGAGATCTGAGAGACATGGTGGTGCAGCAAAGAGCAGAGCTGAGCCGCACCATGACTGAACTACGAGACACTAAGACTCAGGTGGAGGTGCTGAAAACAGAGAACTCAGGTCATAGCAGAATACTAAGCCCCACTATCAGTTGACTGAGTCATGTTATACTCTGGTTAATTTCCATTGTTGACATTAAAATTATTTAATTTTGTCTTAGTAATGGGGTCCAGGCTGATGAGGTCTGAAGGACAACTTGAGGCATTGAAGACAGAGAATGCAGGTAAAAATGTACAGTTAAATATCAGTTTGTTTAGTTAGTTTGTACATCAAATGAACTATTGTTAATGTAGCCATAGAAACCAGGCAGAATGTAGGTACCTAATTATCTTGTCATTATGATTGCTAATGATCAAGACACTAATTTCATGTTCTCCGGGGTATTTTCCTGCAACTGTTTTCCTGCAAATGTTTGTCAATCATTCTCTTTATTCTCCTGCATTCACAGAGAGACCCAAGGTGGCATTTTCAACCTCTTTGGGAAAAACTGGACACCAAGGACCATTCAACACTGCCACCACCGTAGTCTACAAGAACATCTTCACAAACACCGGTGAACACTACAACCAAGCTACAGGTACTGTACTGTCTTCATCAACATCAGTCAACAGTTAGTGTAGACTATTGCCTACCTAGTCAAAAACAAGTGCATCTGAAGTTTAAAAAAACCCCAGCACAACTAGTAAAAACTGCTTGATGTTGGTGGCAGGTTGCATTTGATGCCCCATGATTTTGTTTAGTGCAATCAAGATCATACTTTTATGTCAATGTGCTACAGGTACGGTCATGTAGTGTGCAGCACAAGTCTTGATGATCTTGTCATGTATTGTCATGTTGTGTCTTTCTGTCCTTTCCTTTCACCCTGTCTCCCTCTGCTGGTCGTATTAGGTTACCTTTTCTCCCCCGCTTTCCCCCAGCTGTTCCTTGTCTCCTCCTAACTACCCATTCACCCCGTTTCCCACCTGTTCCCTTTTTCCCTCTGATTAGGTCCCTATATCTCTCTCTGTTTCTGCTCCTGTCTTTGTCGGATTCTTGTTTGTTGTGTTTCATGCCTGAACCAGACTATCGTCATGTTTGCTGTAACCTTGTCCTGTCCTGTCGGAATCTGCCGGTCTGTCTGAACCTACCTATGTTTGGTTATTAAAGAAGCTCTGTTAAGTTAATTCGCTTTTGGGTCCTCATTCACTCACCGTGACAGAAGAATCCGACCAAGAATGGACCCAGCGACTTCGGATCCTCTCCACTCAGCCGTCGAGATCCAGGGAGCGATGCTAGGCAGACACGAGCAGGAATTGTCTGCTGCTCGACATGCCGTTGAGACCCTGGCCACCCAAGTCTCCAACCTCACAGAACAGGTTCACCATCTCCGCCTCGATCCACCGGCCACTTCCAGGGCTTTCGAATCTCCGGAGCCCAGAATCAATAACCCGCCGTGTTACTCTGGGGAGCCCACTGAATGCCGCTCGTTCCTCACCCAGTGTGATATTGTGTTTTCTCTCCAGCCCAACACTTACGCCAGGAGCACTGCTCGTGTCGACTACGTCATATCTCTCCTTACTGGACGGGCTCGTGAGTGGGGCACGGCAATCTGGGAGGCAAGGGCTGAGTGTACTAACCAGTATCAGGACTTTAAGGAGGAGATGATACGGGTTTTTGATCGATCTGTTTTTGGGGAGGAGGCTTCCAGGGCCCTGTCTTCCCTATGTCAAGGCAATCGATCCATAACTGACTACTCTATTGAGTTTCGCACTCTTGCTGCCTCCAGTGGCTGGAACGAGCCGGCCTTGCTCGCTCGTCTTCTGGAGGGTCTCCGCGCAGAGGTAAAGGATGAGATTCTCTCCCGGGAGGTTCCTTCCAGCGTGGATTCCTTGATTGAACTCGCTATTCGCATTGAGCGACGGGTTGATCTTCGTCACCGAGCTCGTGGAAAGGAGCTCGCGCTCTCCGTTGCCCCCCTCTCCGCATCACTACCATCTTCCTCTGCCGGCTCGGGAGCTGAGCCTATGCAGCTGGGAGGTATCCGCATCTCGACTAAGGAGAGGGAACGGAGAATCACCAACCGCCTCTGTCTCTATTGCGGTTCTGCTGGTCATTTTGTCACTTCATGTCCAGTAAAAGCCAGAGCTCATCAGTAAGCGGAGGGCTACTGGTGAGCGCTACTACTCCTGTCTCTCCTTCAAGATCCTGCACTACCTTGTCGGTCCATCTACGCTGGACCGGTTCGTCAGCTTCCTGCAGTGCCTTAATAGACTCTGGGGCGGAGGGCTGTTTTATGGACGAGACCTGGGCTCGGGAACATGACATTCCTCTCAGACAGTTAAGGGAGTCCACGGCCTTGTTCGCCCTGGATGGTAGTCCTCTCCCCAGGATTCAGCGTGAGACGCTACCTTTAACCCTCACTGTTTCTGGTAATCATAGCGAAACCATTTCTTTTTTAATTTTTCGTTCACCTTTTACACCTGTTGTTTTGGGCCATCCCTGGCTAGTTTGTCATAATCCTTCCATTAATTGGTCTAGTAATTCTATCCTCTCCTGGAACGTCTCTTGTCATGTGAAATATTTAATGTCTGCTATCCCTCCTGTTTCCTCTGTCTCTTCTTCACAGGAGGAGCCTGGTGATTTGACAGGGGTGCCGGAGGAATATCACGATCTGCGCACGGTGTTCAGTCGGTCCAGGGCCACCTCTCTTCCTCCACACCGGTCGTATGGTTGTAGTATTGATCTCCTTCCGGGAACCACTCCCCCCCGGGGTAGACTATACTCTCTGTCGGCTCCCGAACGTAAGGCTCTCGAGGATTATTTGTCTGTAGCTCTTGACGCCGGTACCATAGTCCCCTCCTCCTCTCCCGCCGGAGCGGGGTTTTTTTTTGTCAAGAAGAAGGACGGGTCTCTGCGCCCCTGCATAGATTATCGAGGGCTGAATGACATAACAGTGAAGAATCGTTATCCGCTTCCTCTTATGTCTTCAGCCTTCGAGATCCTGCAGGGAGCCAGGTTTTTCACTAAGTTGGACCTTCGTAACGCTTACCATCTCGTGCGCATCAGGGAGGGGGACGAGTGGAAGACGGCGTTTAACACTCCGTTAGGGCACTTTGAATACCGGGTTCTTCCTTTCGGCCTCGCTAACGCTCCAGCTGTCTTTCAGGCATTAGTCAATGATGTCCTGAGAGACAAGCTGAACATCTTTGTTTTCGTTTACCTTGACGATATCCTGATTTTTTCACCGTCACTCCAGATTCATGTTCAGCACGTTCGACTTGTCCTCCAGCGCCTTTTAGAGAATTGTCTTTTTGTGATGGCTGAGAAGTGCACTTTTCATGCCTCCTCCGTCACATTTCTCGGTTCTGTTATTTCCGCTGAAGGCATTAAGATGGATCCCGCTAAGGTCCAAGCTGTCATTGATTGGCCCGCCCCTAAGTCACGCATCGAGCTGCAGCGCTTTCTCGGCTTCGCGAACTTCTATCGTCGTTTCATCCGTAATTTCGGTCAGGTGGCAGCTCCTCTCACAGCCCTTACTTCTGTCAAGACGTGCTTTAAGTGGTCCGTTTCCGCCCAGGGAGCTTTTGATCTCCTCAAGAATCGTTTTACATCCGCTCCTATCCTTGTTACACCTGACGTCTCTAGACAGTTCGTTGTCGAGGTTGACGCGTCAGAGGTGGGCGTGGGAGCCATTCTTTCTCAGCGCTCCCTCTCTGACGACAAGGTCCACCCATGCGCGTATTTTTCTCATCGCCTGTCGCCGTCGGAACGTAACTATGATGTGGGAAACCGCGAACTGCTCGCCATCCGGTTAGCCCTAGGCGAATGGCGACAGTGGTTGGAGGGCGCGACCGTTCCTTTTGTCGTTTGGACTGACCATAGGAACCTTGAGTACATCCGTTCTGCCAAACGACTTAATGCGCGTCAGGCGCGTTGGGCGCTGTTTTTCGCTCGTTTCGAGTTCGTGATTTCTTATCGTCCGGGCTCTAAGAACACCAAGCCTGATGCTTTATCTCGTCTCTTCAGTTCTTCAGTAGCCTCCACTGACCCCGAGGGGATTCTCCCTGAGGGGCGTGTTGTCGGGTTGACTGTCTGGGGAATTGAGAGGCAGGTAAAGCAAGCGCTCACTCACACTCCGTCGCCGCGCGCTTGTCCTAGGAACCTTCTTTTCGTTCCCGTTCCTACTCGTCTGGCCGTTCTTCAGTGGGCTCACTCTGCCAAGTTAGCCGGCCACCCTGGCGTTCGGGGTACGCTTGCTTCCATTCGCCAGCGTTTTTGGTGGCCCACCCGGGAGCATGACACGCGTCGTTTCGTGGCTGCTTGTTCGGTCTGCGCGCAGACTAAGTCCGGTAACTCTCCTCCTGCCGGCCGTCTCAGGCCGCTTCCCATTCCCTCTCGACCGTGGTCTCACATCGCCTTAGATTTTGTCACCGGACTGCCTTCGTCAGCGGGGAAGACTGTTATTCTTACGGTTGTCGATAGGTTCTCTAAGGCGGCTCATTTCATTCCCCTTGCTAAGCTTCCTTCTGCTAAAGAGACGGCACAAATCATCATCGAGAATGTTTTCAGAATTCATGGCCTTCCGTCAGACGTCGTTTCGGACAGAGGTCCGCAATTCACGTCTCAATTTTGGAGGGAGTTTTGCCGTTTGATTGGGGCTTCCGTCAGTCTCTCTTCCGGCTTTCACCCCCAGTCTAACGGTCAAGCAGAACGGGCCAATCAGACTATTGGTCGCATCTTACGCAGTCTTTCTTTTCGCAACCCTGCGTCTTGGTCAGAACAGCTCCCCTGGGCAGAATACGCCCACAACTCGCTTCCTTCGTCTGCGACCGGGCTATCTCCTTTTCAGAGTAGCCTCGGGTACCAGCCTCCGCTGTTCTCATCTCAGTTCGCCGAGTCCAGCGTCCCCTCCGCTCAGGATTTTGTCCAACGTTGCGAGCGCACCTGGAAGAGGGTCAGGTCTGCACTTTGCCGTTATAGGACGCAGACTGTGAGGGCTGCTAATAAGCGTAGAACTAAGAGTCCTAGATATTGTCGCGGTCAGAGAGTTTGGCTCTCCACTCAGAACCTTCCCCTTAAGACGGCTTCTCGCAAGTTGACCCCGCGGTTCATTGGTCCGTTCCGTATTTCTCGGGTCATTAATCCTGTCGCAGTTCGACTTCTTCTTCCGCGATACCTTCGTCGCGTCCACCCGGTCTTCCATGTCTCCTGTATCAAGCCCGTTCTTCGCGCCCCCGCTCGTCTCCCCCCCCCCCCCCCATCCTTGTCGAGGGCGCACCCATCTACAGGGTCCGTAGAATTTTGGACATGCGTCCTCGGGGCCGTGGTCACCAGTACCTCGTAGA
Organism: Oncorhynchus mykiss; assembly: GCF_013265735.2. Taxonomy (NCBI): domain Eukaryota; kingdom Metazoa; phylum Chordata; class Actinopteri; order Salmoniformes; family Salmonidae; genus Oncorhynchus; species Oncorhynchus mykiss. Next base: position 22,566,027 of record NC_048576.1, read on the forward strand.
TTGGGAGGGGTACGGTCCTGAGGAGAGGAGTTGGGTTCCCTCTCGGGACGTGCTGGACCGTGCGCTGATCGAGGATTTCCTCCGTTGCCGCCAGGTTTCCTCCTCGAGTGCGCCAGGAGGCGCTCGGTGAGTGGGGGGGTACTGTCATGTATTGTCATGTTGTGTCTTTCTGTCCTTTCCTTTCACCCTGTCTCCCTCTGCTGGTCGTATTAGGTTACCTTTTCTCCCCCGCTTTCCCCCAGCTGTTCCTTGTCTCCTCCTAACTACCCATTCACCCCGTTTCCCACCTGTTCCCTTTTTCCCTCTGATTAGGTCCCTATATCTCTCTCTGTTTCTGCTCCTGTCTTTGTCGGATTCTTGTTTGTTGTGTTTCATGCCTGAACCAGACTATCGTCATGTTTGCTGTAACCTTGTCCTGTCCTGTCGGAATCTGCCGGTCTGTCTGAACCTACCTATGTTTGGTTATTAAAGAAGCTCTGTTAAGTTAATTCGCTTTTGGGTAATCATTCACTCACCGTGACAGATCTCTATGATTTCCCTGACATCCAGGTATCTTCACAGCACCTGTGAGAGGGGTCTACTACTTCAGCTTCACAATGGGTGATTTTCTCCAGTCAACAGTTATGGGCCTATCCCTGTTCAAGAATGAACAGCTAATAATTCATTCAGGGGAAGTAGGTGACCATCAGCAGTTTAGGAATGCATCCAATGCAGTCATACTACAGCTGGAAGTGGGAGATGTCGTTTTTATGCAACTCCCTGCAAACTACAGGATATATGATGATTCAAATCACCGTAACACTTTTATTGGCATTCTACTCTTCCCTGTTTGAGAAAAGTTTTAAATGTGTTGTGATGATGAACATCAATGAAGTGCTTTTGACCAATCTTGTTTCATTTAATTATTGCTGCACAGAGACATTATACACAAGCACCTGCGCTCTCACTTGCACACAAACGCACACTTCTGATCTACAACACATGCTGCATTATTCACTTAGACCAGTAGGGGGTAGTAAATGCCTATATTTGGTTGTGTGGTCTTTCAAGTGAGATGGAGACAGAACACAGACCTGTAATGTGAATGGATTGATGGATGGAAATTATTCAACCTCGCCATGGCAACACATATATTTGCTATGTATGGAGGCCAGTATAGCTTATTGCAAGGTGTAAGTTTATATACAATGTGCAATAGGATATTAAACTTTTCAGGAAGTTAGGAACCAATATACACAGGCAGTAATGGAAAGCAAAAGCTAGCTTTTTCAAACAGAAATTTGCATCATGTAGCACTAATTCCAAAGAGATTTGGGAGACTAATGTCCATGGAGAATAAGAGCACCTCCTCCCAGCTGACCACTACACTGAAGCTAGGAAACACTGTCACCACCGATAAATCAACGATAACCGAGAAATTCAATAAGCATTTTTCTACGGCTGGCCATGCTTTCCACCTGGCTACCCCTACCTCGGTCAACAGCTATGCACCCCCCACAGCAACTTGCCCAAGCCTCCCCCATTTCTTCTTCACCCAAATCCAGATAGCTGATGTTCTGAAAGATCTATAAAATCTGGACCCCTACAAATCAGCTGGGCTAGACAATCTGGACCCTCTTTTTCTAAGATTATCCGCCGCAATTTTTGCAAACCCTATTACTGGTCTGTTCAACCTCTCTTTCCTATCGTCTGAGATCACTAAAGATTGGAAAGCTGCCACGGTCATCCCCCCCTTCAAAGGAGGAGACAATCTAGACCCAAACTGTTACAGACCTATATCTATCCTACCCTGCCTTTCAAAAGTCTTTGAAAGCCAAGTTAACAAACAGATCACCGACCATTTCGAATCCCACCATAACTTCTCCACTATGCAATCTTGTTTCCGAGTTGGTCATGGGTGTATCTCAGCCACGCTCAAGATCCTAAACCATATCATAAAGACATTGATAAAAGACAATACTGTGCATCCATCTTCATCGACCTGGCCAATGCTTTCAACTCTGTCAATCACCGCATTCTTATCGGCAGACTCAACAGCCTTGCTTTCTCAAATGACTGCCTTGCCTGGTTCACCAACTACTTCTCAGATAGAGTTCAGTGTGTTAAATCGAATGGGCCTGTTGTCCGGACCTCTGGCAGTCTCTATGGGGGTGCCACAGGGTTCAATTCTCGGGCCGACTCTTTTCTCTGTATATATCAAGATGTCGCTGTTGCTGCTGGTGATTCTCTGATCCACCTCTACGCAGATGACACCATTCCGTATACATCTGGCCCTTCTTTGGACACAGTGTTAACAAACCTCCAGACGAGCATCAATCCCATACAACACTCCTTCCATGGCCTCCAACTGCTCTTAAATGCAAGTAAAACTAAATGCATGCTCTTCAACCGATCGCTGCCCGCACCCACCCTCCCGTCTAGCATCACTACAATGGACGGTTCTGACTTAGAATATGTGGACAACTACAAATACCTAGGGGTCTGGTTAGACTGTAAACTCTCCTTCCAGACTCACATTAAGCATCTCCAATCCAAAATTAAATCTTGAATCGGCTTCCTATTTCGCAACAAAGCATCCTCCACTCATGCTGCCAACATACTCTTGTAAAACTGACTATCCTACCGATCCTTGACCTCGTCGATGTCATTTACAAAATAGCCTCCAACACAGCAAATTGGATGTAGTCTATCACAGTTTTGTCACCAAAACGGATACTACCCACCACTGCGACCTGTATGCTCTCTTTGGCTGGCCCTCGCTTCATATTCGTCACCAAACCCACTGGCTCCAGGTCATTTATAAGTCTTTGCTAGGTAAAGCCCCGCCTTATCTCAGCTCAATGGTCACCATAGCAGCACCCACCCGTAGCACGTGCTCCAGCAGGTATACAGTGCCTTGCGAAAGTATTCGGCCCCCTTGAACTTTGCGACCTTTTGCCACATTTCAGGCTTCAAACATAAAGATATAAAACTGTATTTCTTTGTGAAGAATCAACAACAAGTGGGACACAATCATGAAGTGGAACGACATTTATTGGATATTTCAAACTTTTTTAAACAAATCAAAAACTGAAAAATTGGGCGTGCAAAATTATTCAGCCCCCTTAAGTTAATACTTTGTAGCGCCACCTTTTGCTGCGATTACAGCTGTAAGTTGCTTGGGGTATGTCTCTATCAGTTTTGCACATCGAGAGACTGAATTTTTTTCCCATTCCTCCTTGCAAAACAGCTCGAGCTCAGTGAGGTTGGATGGAGAGCATTTGTGAACAGCAGTTTTCAGTTCTTTCCACAGATTCTCGATTGGATTCAGGTCTGGACTTTGACTTGGCCATTCTAACACCTGGATATGTTTATTTTTGAACCATTCCATTGTAGATTTTGCTTTATGTTTTGGATCATTGTCTTGTTGGAAGACAAATCTCCGTCCCAATCTCAGGTCTTTTGCAGACTCCATCAGGTTTTCTTCCAGAATGGTCCTGTATTTGGCTCCATCCATCTTCCCATCAATTTTAACCATCTTCCCTGTCCCTGCTGAAGAAAAGCAGGCCCAAACCATGATGCTGCCACCACCATGTTTGACAGTGGGGACGGTGTGTTCAGCTGTGTTGCTTTTACGCCAAACATAACGTTTTGCATTGTTGCCAAAAAGTTCAATTTTGGTTTCATCTGACCAGAGCACCTTCTTCCACATGTTTGGTGTGTCTCCCAGGTGGCTTGTGGCAAACTTTAAACTACACTTTTTATGGATATCTTTAAGAAATGGCTTTCTTCTTGCCACTCTTCCATAAAGGCCAGGTTTGTGCAATATACGACTGATTGTTGTCCTATGGACAGAGTCTCCCACCTCAGCTGTAGATCTCTGCAGTTCATCCAGAGTGATCATGGGCCTCTTGGCTGCATCTCTGATCAGTCTTCTCCTTGTATGAGCTGAAAGTTTAGAGGGACGGCCAGGTCTTGGTAGATTTGCAGTGGTCTGATACTCCTTCCATTTCAATATTATCGCTTGCACAGTGCTCCTTGGGATGTTTAAAGCTTGGGAAATCTTTTTGTATCCAAATCCGGCTTTAAACTTCTTCACAACAGTATCTCGGACCTGCCTGGTGTGTTCCTTGTTCTTCATGATGCTCTCTGCGCTTTTAACGGACCTCTGAGACTATCACAGTGCAGGTGCATTTATACGGAGACTTGATTACACACAGGTGGATTGTATTTATCATCATTAGTCATTTAGGTCAACATTGGATCATTCAGAGATCCTCACTGAACTTCTGGAGAGAGTTTGCTGCACTGAAAGTAAAGGGGCTGAATAATTTTGCACGCCCAATTTTTCAGTTTTTGATTTGTTAAAAAAGTTTGAAATATCCAATAAATGTCGTTCCACTTCATGATTGTGTCCCACTTGTTGTTGATTCTTCACAAAAAAATACAGTTTTATATCTTTATGTTTGAAGCCTGAAATGTGGCAAAAGGTCGCAAAGTTCAAGGGGGCCGAATACTTTCGCAAGGCACTGTATTTCACTGGTCACCCCCAAAGCCAACTCCTATTTGGCCGCCAGTTCTCCAGTTCTCTGCTGCCAATGATTGGAACAAATTTCAAAAATCGCTGAAGCTGGATTCTTATATCTCCCTCACTAACTTTAAGCATCAGATGTCGGAGCAGCTTACCGATTGTTGCACCTGTACACAGCCCATCTGTAAATAGCCCAACCAACTACCTCATCTGAATATTGTTATTTATTTTTTGCTTCTTTGCACCCCAGTATCTCTACTTGCACATTCATTTTCTGCACATCTACCACTCCAGTGTTTAATTGCTAAATTGTAATTATTTTGCCTCTATGGCCTATTTTTTTGCCTTACCTCCCTAATCTTACTACATTTACACACACTGTATATAGATGTTTCTATTGTGTTATTGACTGTACATTTGTTTATCCCATGTGTAACTCTGTGTTGTTTGTGTCGCACTGGTATGCTTTATCTTGGCCAGGTCGCAGTTGTAAATGAGAACTTGTTCTCAACTATCCTACCTGGTTAAATAAAGGTGACATTAAAAAATGAGGTATGATATAGCCTATCACAACAAAATAACATCACTCAGTTTCACAATTTCACTTGCACACTAAAACCACAATTTCTAAATGTATAGGCTTATACCTTATTCAAAATTGTCCTATGTCCAAACTAGAAGTCTACAAACAAATTAAAGACATACATTTTTTGTATCCAAACCAGATCTATTTTTAGAGAAGAATTACATTTTTTCAATTTGTATCTTAACATGAATATATCTGACTTTAAAGTTGAAAAATATAATTTTGAAGGAATCCACCCTGCAGTTGCATCAAACAGACACCAGATGTGCGCAAGTGAGCAGCTCCTAAATCCCGCCCCTAACCTCTCCCCTCCCACCTGGCCCTCCCATTTCCTGTCAGAACCCGCCCATGCTGCTAGCCCCCCTCTCCCTGGCCTCACCCAGCCATCTGCCAGTGAGTCAGACAATTCCTGCTTCCCAGCTGCCTCCATTTTATTCCTGCCTTTCTTTCTCTAGAAAACAGAGACAGGCCATTCAGTGACTCAGCCCCAAACCCTTATTTTCCTTTGTGCGGTCACCTCTAGTAATCAGCACCATAGTACCCTGTAAACATGACAACCTCCAGCTCAAAAAGTAAAAAAAAAACACAGACCCCCAAATACACCAAGCCCCCGCATGCAGTTTGTTATTGTGAGGGGTTTTAAAGATTAAAGAGACAGGGCGGCACAGATTTAGAGATGAACAGGTTAAACTTAGAATATGAACAATAAGAATTCACATCTGCTGTCTCACACAAGCTTTCATAGTCACTCACACACAGTGGATAAGAATAACAACTTCAGTTCAATATCTTCATTATATTATTGAAGTAAAAAAAGGCATCTGTGCTGTTTTACATTTGTTTAACTCTTGTCTAATTGTTCATAGTTAAACTTCTGCAGAGTATCATTTGATGTGAGGGGCAGCCCTGCAGTTCTTCTTTGTGGCCAATAGAGAACACTCTTGAGTCATGCTTGGCTGCTGTGGGAACAATGGAGGGAGCACACGTGGTGTCCCTCTACTCGGAGAGAGATCTAACCACATGAGAGGAGAGCAGTGGTAGGATTCAGAGAGAGAGGAGAAGACCCTTAAGAGTTATCTCTGTTTGTGTAGTCAGAGAACATGTGGAGATGAGGTTAAACATAGCAGCATTGCAAAAACATTCATTTGGCCAGAAAATGCAAGTAAGTCCAGGACAACTCCCCTTCACTCCGTCGATCCCTCCCTCCCTCTCCTCCCTCTCCACCCTTGGCTCGCTGTCCTGGCTCACTGCTTCAGGCCTTTTAAGGAAAGAACCAAGGACGGAGGGAATCAAGGGAGGAGCGAGAGAGGAGGGATCGGTCTAACATTGTCTGAATGTGGAATGTGTAAGTGTTCAGCATATGAGTTATTGTGTGACTCTTTTATATCATAGCACAGCTGTGTTGTGCGTACAAGTGTGTCTGTGTGTGCGTATGTGTATGTGTGTCCATCCATGTTTGTTTGTTTGTGTGTTAACATTTTTTTTTAACTTTGTTACAGTGATTATGTTGACTAAACTAGAATACAAGACTAATCCTGGTTAGGAACTAGTCCTGGTCAGAGGCAGATTTACACTAACACACAGAGAATCAGACAAAGGATTCTCACATTCCTGTTCCATTGGATTCATTAGCAGAGGTTTTATCATATACCTTGTGTCTATCCTTTTGTCTGAGATCTGAGCCAGTCACACATAGGCCCATTCAGTGAGTGCATCCAGGAGCAGAGCGCAGAGGATCAGCTTTGTGGTCATCACGAGGACCATCATGGGTCTCTGTCTGCCTCTAGCATGACTGAATATAACCTCTCTGTTTCTCTCTGGTCTATGTCAGTTCCAGAGGAATGCAGTAGGGGGACATGTTGAACCATAAATGAGAGAGTCTGCCGCTGAGAGAGTGGCCATTTTACCACCCCCATACCAAACCCATTTTATGACTGATAATTTACTACAGTTTGTTTTTAAGCGTCTACACGTGCCAGTATCTACTACATCTATAGAGGAATTAATGCACATACTCACACAATCGCTCTCTCTCGCTCTCTCAATTCAATTTAAGGGCTTTATTGGCATGGGAAACATACGTTAACATTGCCAAAGCAAGTGAAGTAGACATGAAACAAAAGTTAAATACAATAAAATGACCAGTAAACATTACACTCACAAAAGTTCCAAAGTAATAAAGACATTTCAAATGTCATATAAATGTCAATTACAAAAGGGAAAATAAATAAATATAAATGTGGGTTGTATTTACGATGGTGTTTGTTCTTCACCGGTTGCCCATTTCTTGTGGCAACAGGTCACAAACAGGTCTCTCTCTAACACACACACACACACACACACACACACACACACACACACACACACACACACACACACACACACACACACACACACACACACACACACACACACACACACACACACACACACACACACACACACACACACACATAGAGATTGAGGTCAGGCGAGGAGGGGGGATGGGAAGATTTAAAGGGCCGGCCCTGCTCTTTGACTCAGAGTGGGGAGAGCAACTCTGGATCAGTGAAATCTCCCATCTGTCTCTCCTCTCCCTGTGTGAGCTCTCTCCACTTCCTTCCATTGCAGGGCAAAGAAATGTGCACCAGAGTTAGCCCTATCATTTAAAAAATATATATTTCACCTTTATTTAACCAGGTAGGCTAGTTGAGAACAAGTTCTCATTTACAACTGCGACCTGGCCAAGATAAAGCAAAGCAGTTCAACACGTACAACAACACAGAGTTACACATGGAGTAAACAAACAAATCATACTTACAGTATCATCAATCCACAGGCAAATGATGCCCTTGACTTTTTCTGTGCTGAGTATGTCATACCATCACGCAACACGCAACACAAATATAGACATGTTCACAGTGTGTGTTACACTGTAACCACAATATATAATACTTTTTGGCTTAGCTTTCGGTATTTAAACTGACACTGCTTGCACCATTGCAAACACTGCTCACATGTATACACACATGCAAGCCCCCCCCATGCACATACAGTACACACACCAAAACACATGCACGCGCTCACACACACACACACACACACACACACACACAAACACACACACACACACACACACACCCCCCCCCCCCACACACACACACACACACACATAAATAATAGACAGTCTCATCCAAGGCCAGCAGGGAACTGCATCAGTCACATGGTTTCATGAGGGAGCACAGGCCTGAGGTTTTGACCTTGATTCTCATAAAGGATGCTGTCATACACAGCAAACATGTGATACATACTAGCCCACAAGAGTTTATTACTATCACAATAATAGTAATAGTAATAAACTCAATACAGCCTACAGTGCAACAACACAATTATAAATTGCAGCATACACAGCCACTTATTTTTAGCCTTCACTATGCTAATATAAAGAACACAGCTCTTAACAGGGTCCTGTAGTCTGAGCAACAGCTGCCCCCTCCATTCAGGGCGTTCCAATGCTCTCAGAGTATTGAGTGGTCTCTGTGTCTGTCTGTGGACCCCTTAGAGTCCCAGCTGCTGGTGTCATCCCTGCTCACCAATGTGATGAAACCCTGGCCAGCTGCCAGTGAGTATGTATAAGAAACTGAGAAGACATATTGTGCTGAGATGAGGAGTTTAAACTTAATAGTGTAGTTACAACGAGTGCACAAATATCAGGAACAAAATAATTCCATAAAAAATAACAAAATAATTCCATAAGGATGCTGGCCCAGGTTGACTCCAATGCTTCCCACACTTGTGGTAAGTTGGCTGGATGTCCTTTGGGTGGTTGCAGATCTTGACACAAACTAGGTGCGCCTGGCAGCAGCTACTCGTCCTAGGGTCCAGAAAAATTAAGGCAGTTATACATTTTTATTGTGTGTTTGTATGCATGTGTCTGTGCCCATATTTATGTTTCTGTACCATAAGGTGTATTTTTCTCTGTTTTTTAAAATCTAATTTTACTGCTTGCTAGAGTTACTTGATGTAGAATAGAGTTCCATGTAGTCATGGCTCTATGTAGTACTGTGCACCTCTCATAGTCTGGACTTGGGGACTATGAAGAGACCTCTGGTGGCATGTCTTGTGGGGTATGCATGGGTGTCCGGGCTGTGTGCCAGTAGTTCAAACAGACAGCTTGGTGCATTCAACAGGTCAATACCTCTCACAAATACAAGGAGTGATGAAGTCAATCTCTCCTCCACTTTGAGCCAGGAGAGATTGACATATTAATAATGTTACTGCTCTGTGTACATCCAAGGGCCAGCTGTGCTGCCCTGTTTTGAGCCAATTGCAAGTCTCTCTTTGTGGCACCTGACCACACGACTGAACAGTAGTCCAGGTGCGACAAAACTAGGGCCTGTAGGATCTGCCTTGTTGATGGTGCTGTTAAGAATGCAGAGCAGCACTTTATTATGGACAGACTTCTCCCCCATGACAGTTTACAATACATGGTTACTCCAAGCAGTTTAGTCTCCTCAACTTGCTCAATTACCACATTATTCATTACAAGATTTAGTTGAGACTTCGTTTTTAGTGAATGATTTGTCCCAAATACAATGCGTTTAGTTTTTTTTATATATATTTAAGACTTTTTATTCCTTGCTGCCTATTCTGAAACTAACTGCAGCTCTTTGTTAAGTGTTGCAGTCATTTCAGTCGCTGTGGTAGCTGACTTGTATAGTGTTGAGTCCGCATACATAGACACACTGGCTTTACTCAAAGCCGGTGACATGTCGTTAGTAAAGATTGAAAAAAGTAAGAGGCCTAGACAGCTGCCCTGGGGAATTCCTGATTTGACCTGGATTTTCATTCAAAGGCACTTACATTTTTTGTCTTGCCCATTCACCCTCTGAATGGCACACACACAATTCACGTCTCAATTATCTCAAGGCTTAGAAATCATTCTTTAACCTGTCTCCTCCCCTTCATCTACACTATTTGAAGTGTATTTAACAAGTGACATCAATAAGGGATCATAGCTTTCAGCTGGATTCACCTGATAAGTCTTTGTCATGGAAACATTGACTCTGTACCGGTACCACTGTATTTTGTCTAACTATTGTTATTTTACTGCTGCTCTTTAACTACTTGTTACTTTTATTTCTTATTCTTATTCATATTTTTTAAACTGCATTGTTGGATAGGGTTTTGTAAGTAAGCATTTCACTGTAAGGTCTACACATGCTGTATTCGGGTCATGTGACTAATACAATTTGATTTGATTTGTGATGCTCATAATGTTTTGTGCACTCAGTGTATAGTGTTATCTGAAGACACATTGAAGGGGTTATTTGGACAGAAAATATCTCAATGGCCCAGAATCATGTTTCTATGGAGATGGATGACTGGGGCTCCATTAAAGCGGAAGGGTGTAATTTGATTATGAAAATACTTGACAATTTCACGGTGCAATTTTGCAATTTGTAGACCCACGAGTGTATCAGACCTGAATTAAAATACAAGTGCCTGTATATGGAAAAAGTATTTGTATGTGTGTGTTCCTGTCTACTCTGCCACTGTTGGTAACAACACTGAGTCACCAAGCTATGACTATTTATGGAGTTCTCCCTGCATGCTCTCTCTCCCACTGTTCACCAGACATAACCTAACAATAGGGTTTCCTCTCTTTCCTCTCTCACTCCCCAACCAGGGATACTGTAGCTGTCAGTCCTGTCCCTGCATCCTTACACCCTCCGCTGTCCCCCCCCCCTCCCCTTCTCCCACACTCCATGTTCTGAACCTGATGGAGTGATTACTTCACATACAAACCAGCATGTGTATGGCAGATGATAAACAAATATTGAAGTGGCTTCAGACAACTGCATAGCTCACTCATTACTTCACTTCAAACACATCCTACTCTTATTCTCTCTACTTAACCTTGAAAATATGGTAACTCTCGTTTGAGATTAGAAGGGACATACTCTTTGTAAACTTCAGGTCTAATTCTCTGTCCACTGTACTCAGTGTTTGACTCGCATGCTCAGTGATCATGGGAAAGTCACTGGGGGACAATCAGGGACATACACTCTGTTGACTTCATTGACAAATGTCAAAGACAAGGTCACTCTTGTATCCTGAGATAACAAAGACTCAATTGTAGCCCAGAGTCTATTTTAGCCATCCAGCAGTCTGAGTCATATACCACAGTCTGACTCTTGTATTAAACATCACACACACATACCGCAGAGAGCACACCACACACACACACACACACACACACACACACCTCCCCCTTTCCTTTTGTCTCAACCCTTTCATGTGGGAGTGCATCATTTCCATTAGAGATGAGACACTTTACCAAGTTGCAAATTAAAAGGGAACATGTTTATACCTTAAACAGCCCTTTGTCTGTGTGTTGTGAATCTGTGTAAGTAAGGTGTGTGTTTGTTATTCATTGTCAGCAAAAATCCTGTGCTTTTTATGACAGTATTTCACCTGGTTTCTAATGGGCCTTTCCCCAGGCCTGCATGGTCTCTGTAGAAGCCAGTTGGGGGAGCTCCAAGCCCATATTATACCTCCTCTACCCACACTGCAGGCTTACTGATGGAATGTAGCATGCTGGGAAGAGCCTTGAAGTAAGCTGATTCCTTATCTTCAACAGTACTCATTCAACACAGTTTCCACACAAATACCAGCACATTGGCCACAATCCACACGATAAGAAACATCTTTAGACACAAAAATACGCAAGTGTCATCTGTGGAATGGTTTTATGGGGAGCTAAGTGATGTGGGGTTTATAAAGAGAGAGCTAGAGAGAGAAATGAAGGGAGAGAGTGAGGGAGAGAGATGGTAAATCCTCTTATCAGAGTAGGAGACAGTGGTGAGGACAGGGATGTAAGGTTTGGGGATGTTGAGGCTGGGGGTCCCCCCGCGATTACAACCCTCGTACTGCTGCTCTGCTGGGAAAGTGGGCACACACCAGGGAGGAGTTAATCGGCTCTCATCCTCATGCACCGTTCAGTGTGTTTGTGTGGATTGGGGTGTGGGGGGTATTTTGGGAATATGGGGAGATAATCTTCGGGACATGGTCTCTGAGTACTAGCTATAAACCGGGAGTGAAATTAAGGTTATTTCTGTGAAATCTCTTCAGAGGGATGAAAAAGAGAGTGGAAACTCTGTCCCCCAAGGGAGGTGGTATAAAGTGAGAATTTAAACACATTAGTGAGCTGGGGGACATGCAACCAAGGAGAGAGGGTAGTAGCACAGGAGAGAGGGAGATGACTCCTGTTCCTCTGTGTAACCCTGTAATCCTGAAGTAGTGGTAGGACTACACACCGAATCTGACACTAACTGTCTGGCCTCTTGAGGCCCCCGCAGCATCATACCATGATACTGGTCCTGACTGTATGTTTAAGTATCTGTGTAGTAGAGAGACAGAGAGAGAGAGAGGACAGTTTAAGGTTGGCCTCATTATGCAGCCTATCAGAGAGCCTGCTCCATTTTGACTCCAGTTGCATGACGCTGCACATCTGTTTCTAATCATCGGCTACTACATTCAACTCAACTCAGTTCAGTCTCCCCTGCTGCTGCCTCTCCCTGGGATGGACAATGAGCTTTTGTCTGTGTGTGTATGAGCTCACCGTGTTTACAATGTTGAGACAATTAATATAAGAAGAATAACACACTTATTCACCCAATCTCGCTCTCTCTCCCGCTGCCTGTACATCCCCCAAATTCCAGAATCCATGTCATTTGACACCCTCATCTTGAGTAGCCTCTGTATGTGTACTATGGAGAGAAAAGCAAAGGTGGGGGAGGATCGTATTTCTCTTCCAGTAGTGAAGTAGGGGTCTTTTTCATAGAGTACTATTTAGTCTCTGGTTACAAAAAAAACAAGGGGAGGGGGGAAGTGGATTGTTAAAGTGTTGAAGTACATCGAAAGCCTGGATTGCAGCCCATAACATGGAAAAGATAACCATGTGAGGAGAAGAAGAGAAAGAGAGTTGAGAAATGAGAAATTATAAAAAGAGGAAAGGGGTTGTTGGATAGAGTAAGTTAAAGGGGTTGTTGGGTAGAGTAAGTTAAAAGGGTTGTTGAATAGAGTAAGTTAAAGGGGTTGTTGAATAGAGTAAGCTAAAGGGGTTGATGGATAGAGTAAGCTAAAGTGGTTGTTGAATAGAGTAAGTTAAAGGGGTTGTTGAATATAGTAAGCTAAAGGGGTTGATGGATAGAGTAAGTTAAAGTGGTTGTTGAATAGAGTAAGTTAAAGGGGTTGTTGGATAGAGTAAGTTAAAGGGGTTGTTGGATAGAGTAAGCTAAAGGGGTTGTTGGGTAGAGTAAGTTAAAGGGGTTGTTGGATAGAGTAAGTTAAAGGGGTTGTTGAATAGAGTAAGTTAAAGGGGTTGTTGAATAGAGTAAGTTAAAGTGGTTGTTGAATAGAGTAAGTTAAAGGGGTTGTTGGATAGAGTAAGTTAAAGGGGTTGTTGGATAGAGTAAGTTAAAAGGGTTGTTGAATAGAGTAAGTTAAAGGGGTTGTTGAATAGAGTAAGCTAAAGGGGTTGTTGGGTAGAGTAAGCTAAAGGGGTTGTTGAATAGAGTAAGTTAAAGGGGTTGTTGAATAGAGTAAGCTAAAGGGGTTGTTGAATAGAGTAAGCTAAAGTGGTTGTTGAATATAGTAAGTTAAAGGGGTTGTTGGGTAGAGTAAGTTAAAGGGGTTGTTGGGTAGAGTAAGTTAAAGGGGTTGTTGAATAGAGTAAGTTAAAGGGGTTGTTGGGTAGAGTAAGTTAAAGGGGTTGTTGGGTAGAGTAAGTTAAATGGGTTGTTGAATAGAGTAAGCTAAAGGGGTTGTTGGGTAGAGTAAGTTAAAGGGGTTGTTGAATAGAGTAAGTTAAAGGGGTTGTTGGGTAGAGTAAGTTAAAGGGGTTGTTGAATAGAGTAAGTTAAAGGGGTTGTTGGGTAGAGTAAGCTAAAGGTGTTGTTGGGTAGAGTAAGTTAAAGGGGTTGTTGGGTAGAGTAAGTTAAAGGGGTTGTTGGGTAGAGTAAGCTAAAGGGGTTGTTGAATAGAGTAAGTTAAAGGGGTTGTTGGGTAGAGTAAGCTAAAGGGGTTGTTGGGTAGAGTAAGTTAAAGGGGTTGTTGAATAGAGTAAGTTAAAGGGGTTGTTGGGTAGAGTAAGTTAAAGGGGTTGTTGGATAGAGTAAGTTAAAGGGGTTGTTGGGTAGAGTAAGTTAAAGGGGTTGTTGAATAGAGTAAGTTAAAGGGGTTGTTGGGTAGAGTAAGTTAAAGGGGTTGTTGAATAGAGTAAGTTAAAGGGGTTGTTGGATAGAGTAAGTTAAAGGGGTTGTTGGGTAGAGTAAGTTAAATGGGTTGTTGGATAGAGTAAGTTAAAGGGGTTGTTGGGTAGAGTAAGTTAAAGGGGTTGTTGGGTAGAGTAAGTTAAAGGGGTTGTTGGGTAGAGTAAGCTAAAGGGGTTGTTGAATAGAGTAAGCTAAAGGGGTTGTTGGGTAGAGTAAGTTAAAGGGGTTGTTGAATAGAGTAAGCTAAAGGGGTAGTTGGATAGACTAAGCTAAAGGGGTTGTTGAATAGAGTAAGCTGAAGGGGTTGTTGAATAGAGGAAGCTAAAGGGGTTGTTGAGCTAATTGCATGAAATTTCATAATTTTCATAATCTTTATTCTTCTCCTTCCTCCATCTCCTTCTACTCATCATCATCATCATCACATTCACATTCAGATAGATTAGAAAATAATACCTTTTCTCTATGTTGAGTAGTTGAACAGTTCTTTGAAGTGCCATAAACAGATAGAGACACTCTGTTTCGGCTCACAACACAGCTGTGTGATGTGTATGTGATTTGGGTGTGACGCTGTACCCAACCATAATAAAGTCAAATTGTTTGTGATGTCATGGTCCTATCAAAGCATCCCAGTATCACGTGCATCCATCTCCTGCAGTAACTCTGTTTTAGACAGCAGGGAACACTGTTGTGAATGTGTGTGTCTGTGTTTGAGAGAGTAAGCTAAAGGGGTTGTTGGGTAGAGTAAGTTAAAGGGGTTGTTGAATAGAGTAAGTTAAAGGGGTTGTTGGGTAGAGTAAGTTAAAGGGGTTGTTGGATAGAGTAAGTTAAAGGGATTGTTGGATAGACTAAGTTAAAGGGGTTGTTGGGTAGAGTAAGTTAAAGGGGTTGTTGGATAGAGTAAGTTAAAGGGGTTGTTGGGTAGAGTAAGTTAAAGGGGTTGTTGGGTAGAGTAAGTTAAAGGGGTTGTTGGGTAGAGTAAGTTAAAGGGGTTGTTGGGTAGAGTAAGTTAAAGGGGTTGTTGGGTAGAGTAAGCTAAAGGGGTTGTTGAATAGAGTAAGCTAAAGGGGTTGTTGGGTAGAGTAAGTTAAAGGGGTTGTTGAATAGAGTAAGCTAAAGGGGTTGTTGGGTAGAGTAAGCTAAAGGGGTTGTTGGGTAGAGTAAGTTAAAGGGGTTGTTGGATAGAGTAAGTTAAAGGGGTTGTTGGGTAGAGTAAGTTAAAGGGGTTGTTGGGTAGAGTAAGTTAAAGGGGTTGTTGGGTAGAGTAAGCTAAAGGGGTTGTTGGGTAGAGTAAGTTAAAGGGGTTGTTGAATAGAGTAAGTTAAAGGGGTTGTTGGGTAGAGTAAGCTAAAGGTGTTGTTGGGTAGAGTAAGTTAAAGGGGTTGTTGGGTAGAGTAAGTTAAAGGGGTTGTTGGGTAGAGTAAGTTAAAGGGGTTGTTGGGTAGAGTAAGTTAAAGGGGTTGTTGGGTAGAGTAAGCTAAAGGGGTTGTTGAATAGAGTAAGCTAAAGGGGTTGTTGGGTAGAGTAAGTTAAAGGGGTTGTTGAATAGAGTAAGCTAAAGGGGTTGTTGGGTAGAGTAAGCTAAAGGGGTTGTTGAATAGAGTAAGTTAAAGGGGTTGTTGAATAGAGTAAGCTAAAGGGGTTGTTGAATAGAGTAAGCTAAAGTGGTTGTTGAATATAGTAAGTTAAAGGGGTTGTTGGGTAGAGTAAGTTAAAGGGGTTGTTGGGTAGAGTAAGTTAAAGGGGTTGTTGAATAGAGTAAGTTAAAGGGGTTGTTGGGTAGAGTAAGTTAAAGGGGTTGTTGGGTAGAGTAAGTTAAATGGGTTGTTGAATAGAGTAAGCTAAAGGGGTTGTTGGGTAGAGTAAGTTAAAGGGGTTGTTGAATAGAGTAAGTTAAAGGGGTTGTTGGGTAGAGTAAGTTAAAGGGGTTGTTGAATAGAGTAAGCTAAAGGGGTTGTTGGGTAGAGTAAGCTAAAGGGGTTGTTGAATAGAGTAAGTTAAAGGGGTTGTTGAATAGAGTAAGCTAAAGGGGTTGTTGAATAGAGTAAGCTAAAGTGGTTGTTGAATATAGTAAGTTAAAGGGGTTGTTGGGTAGAGTAAGTTAAAGGGGTTGTTGGGTAGAGTAAGTTAAAGGGGTTGTTGAATAGAGTAAGTTAAAGGGGTTGTTGGGTAGAGTAAGTTAAAGGGTTTGTTGGGTAGAGTAAGTTAAATGGGTTGTTGAATAGAGTAAGCTAAAGGGGTTGTTGGGTAGAGTAAGTTAAAGGGGTTGTTGAATAGAGTAAGTTAAAGGGGTTGTTGGGTAGAGTAAGCTAAAGGTGTTGTTGGGTAGAGTAAGTTAAAGGGGTTGTTGGGTAGAGTAAGTTAAAGGGGTTGTTGGGTAGAGTAAGCTAAAGGGGTTGTTGAATAGAGTAAGTTAAAGGGGTTGTTGGGTAGAGTAAGCTAAAGGGGTTGTTGGGTAGAGTAAGTTAAAGGGGTTGTTGAATAGAGTAAGTTAAAGGGGTTGTTGGGTAGAGTAAGTTAAAGGGGTTGTTGGATAGAGTAAGTTAAAGGGGTTGTTGGGTAGAGTAAGTTAAAGGGGTTGTTGAATAGAGTAAGTTAAAGGGGTTGTTGGGTAGAGTAAGTTAAAGGGGTTGTTGAATAGAGTAAGTTAAAGGGGTTGTTGGATAGAGTAAGTTAAAGGGGTTGTTGGGTAGAGTAAGTTAAAGGGGTTGTTGGATAGAGTAAGTTAAAGGGGTTGTTGGGTAGAGTAAGTTAAAGGGGTTGTTGGGTAGAGTAAATTAAAGGGGTTGTTGGGTAGAGTAAGCTAAAGGGGTTGTTGAATAGAGTAAGCTAAAGGGGTTGTTGGGTAGAGTAAGTTAAAGGGGTTGTTGAATAGAGTAAGCTAAAGGGGTTGTTGGATAGACTAAGCTAAAGGGGTTGTTGAATAGAGTAAGCTAAAGGGGTTGTTGAATAGAGGAAGCTAAAGGGGTTGTTGAGCTAATTGCATGAAATTTCATAATTTTCATAATCTTTATTCTTGTCCTTCCTCCATCTCCTTCTACTCATCATCATCATCATCACATTCACATTCAGATAGATTAGAAAATAATACCTTTTCTCTATGTTGAGTAGTTGAACAGTTCTTTGAAGTGCCATAAACAGATAGAGACACTCTGTTTCGGCTCACAACACAGCTGTGTGATGTGTATGTGATTTGGGTGTGACGCTGTACCCAACCATAATAAAGTCAAATTGTTTGTGATGTCATGGTCCTATCAAAGCATCCCAGTATCACGTGCATCCATCTCCTGCAGTAACTCTGTTTTAGACAGCAGGGAACACTGTTGTGAATGTGTGTGTCTGTGTTTGAGGGAGTTTGTGCGCAAGTGTGTGGATGTGACGCAGAACTCTGACTTAAAGGGATATTACATCTCTTTTTGACAAATTTGGGTCAGATGCAGCTCCCGTCCTGGGCCTGCAGTTGTCAGTGTTGCTGGAGAGGGAGGCTGTCTGTGAGAGAGGAGAGAGGGTAGGGAACTGACGTCTGAATGGGATTGTCATGCTGTTACTCTCCCACCAGATGGAGCCGTGCCTCAGGAGAACAGCTGAAGGCACAGGCACACTGACCCAGTCAGCTCTGCTTGGGGAAAACAACACATCACAACAGTGTGTGTGTGTGTGTGTGTGTGTGTGTGTGTGTGTGTGTGTGTGTGTGTGTGTGTGTGTGTGTGTGTGTGTGTGTGTCAACTGATGTTTTTTTGTGGAATTGGTCATTGTATTGATCTAGTCATACAAAGCCTCATGGTTCACAAACACACCTGTTCTACAGACAGTAGAGGAGCAGTAGTTAATTATTGCAAAGCAATAGTCAGTACAGGGAATACATTTTTTTTTTTTTTGGGGGGGGGGGGGGGGGGGGTTTATCTTTAGCAGTGGGTCATCTCTGAAATGTAAATATATAGATAATATAACAGTATACCTTTCCTCAGGTCTTTTATTAAATGCCAAAGTTGTATTTGTGAAATGTTCAACACAAATGTTCAATTTCACACTGCAGTGAGAAGGAATTTACTGCAGTAACATAGTTCAGCCATAGTGTGGCATGGTTCAGCCATAGTTCAGTCATGGTGTAGCACAGTTAAGCCATAGTGTGGCATTGTTCAGCCATAGTGTGGCATAGTTCAGTCATAGAGTGGCATTGTTCAGCCATAGTGTGGTACAGTTCAGCCATAGTGTGACATAGTTCAGCCATAGTGTGGCATAGTTCAGCCATAGTGTGGCATTGTTCAGCCATAGTGTGGTACAGTTCAGCCATAGTGTGGCATTGTTCAGCCATAGTGTGGTACAGTTCAGTCATAGTGTGGCATTGTTCAGTCATAGTGTGGCATAGTTCAGCCATAGTGTGGTACAGTTCAGCCATAGTGTGGCATAGTTCAGTCATAGTGTGGTACAGTTCAGCCATAGTGTGGTACAGTTCAGCCATAGTTTGGCATAGTTCAGTCATAGTGTGGCATAGTTCATCCATAGTGTGGCATAATTCAGTCATAGTGTGGTACAGTTCAGCCATAGTGTGGTACAGTTCAGCCATAGTGTGGCATAGTTCAGCCATAGTGTGGCATAGTTCAGCCGTAGTTCAGTCATAGTGTGGCATAGTTCAGCCATAGTTCAGTCATAGTGTGGCATAGTTCAGCCATAGTTCAGTCATATTGTGGCATAGTTCAGGCATAGGGTGGCATAGTTCAGCCATAGTGTGGCATATGAGGGCCAAAGGAATGTGTGTGTGTCTATGACATCAGCAGGCTCTATGACAAAGGCCATCTTCTCTGTACCAAGGCACAGAGGATAGAATGGTGTCAGTGGAGGGAGAGGATTGACTGATTGATAGTGTTAAAGGGATGTGCTGACTACAGTACGTACGCACTTCACCCTTTAATCTGATGGATTATTAGAGATGGCCACTTGCCTGGGTTATGCCTGATGCCAATCATCAGTAGCCTACGTTTGAATTTTTAAAAATTGAGTGACTTTAGAGTTTGTAATCTTGATAACATTGTTGAAGTCTCACAAGAGATGTACAGATGAGG
Organism: Oncorhynchus mykiss; assembly: GCF_013265735.2. Taxonomy (NCBI): domain Eukaryota; kingdom Metazoa; phylum Chordata; class Actinopteri; order Salmoniformes; family Salmonidae; genus Oncorhynchus; species Oncorhynchus mykiss. The sequence goes on from NC_048576.1 coordinate 22,585,440, forward strand.
GTGTGCATGTGTTGTGTGTCTCTGCGAGAAAAATAACAGTTAGTCCTTTCAGTCATAGTGTGGCATAGTACACTAATGTTCCATAATGTTCTGAATAATGGCCAAGTCTACCTCGCTCCTTATTCTACTGAACCGCTTAGGCGTAACAAACACAAGTCCAACATTTATCGGAAACTGTTAAACTACCTGTTCACTACCCTCCTGCTCTCCGGGGATGTACAACTCAATCCTGGGCCCAATATCACCGAGCCAGTGATACGCACCGGAGTGGAGAGCGGTGGATGGCCTCGTCCACTGGTCGTCGCCGCTGTGGAGGTGGGTGAGTGCTATGGTCCTATGGTTTCTCTCGACTCACCCGGCTCCAGGATAGATTTTGACTCTTCAAACATACCAGAGTCGCTATATGCGATCCCTGACTCCGTTTCTGGTACGCAAGCTATTTTAATTAGTTCCCCGCATCCAGTGCAGGCGGGAGGGATTGTTAATTGCGCTACCGAACTGCCCCTAATCAAAACGAAACAAAACGGCCTAAACCCAGCCGTCAGAAAACACAGAAAATTTAACTTTTTTCAATGTGTCAATCACTCTCGAGTCATCTGGGACCCACGAGCTAAGCCCAAGGGACTACTAGGGGGGCACTTGAACATTCGTAGTGTCATTCCAAAAAGTGATCAAATTCAACATCTACTCACGGACTCCAACCTTGACTTTCTCTGCCTCTCAGAGACATGGCTCCATAAACACTCTCCATATGCTGCTTGATTGTGCCTGGCTACAATGTTTTCAGGAGAGACAGGATTGAAGGAAGAGGAGGGGGTGTGATGATTTACATTAAAGAACATATCCGATGTAAACAAATTGAGTGGTCATGTGATAATGAACTAGAATGTATCGGCCTGAACGTTACACTGTCTCCCCAAATGTCTTTTACCCTCATTGGAATGTATAGGCCACCTTCCACCAAAAGTGTGTTTTTTGATCAGTTTAATACCATGCTTAGGGAATGTGATTTTGGGAAAGAGGTCATCTTAATGGGAGATTTTAACATTAATTATGAAGACAAATGTTGTAGGAAAACCCTCAAACGGATCACTAATACCTTTGACCTTACACAGCTAGTTAAAGGGCCAACCAGGGTGACTTGTTGCTCTAAAACACAGATTGATTTGGTGTTCAGTAATAAACCAGAGAGAGTGACTAAATCATTCAATATGGTTACTGGGCTGTCTGATCATAATCTGACACTTATAGCCAGAAAGCTGTCTAAGAGCAGGTTTAACCTCTCTACTGTTAGAAAGCCGGATCAACTCAGAATACATAAGAGTGAATTAAACTATTTTGAAAAAGCAATTAAGGGAATAAACTGGAATGATCTCTTGTCCTATACAGACGTGGATGTAATGCACGTGATTGAGGACCCAAAAGCGGTTTAACAAAAACAGAGTTCTTTAATGTCGAAACACAGGTAAGACATAGATCCTCTTCAAATGGATATGATGGCAAAATAAACAACCCGCAGAGAGGGCGACAAATGAAACATAAAGTCCTTCTGAATATCACAGAAGAGTTCCCCTTCTAGCAGCAGAGGAGAATAGCTGGGTTAGAGTCCTCTTCTAGCAGCAGAGGGGATTAGCTGGGTTGGAGAGGACAGAGGTACCTGATCACACGTAGCCTCAGATGAACAGGCAGATTCCGACAGGACAGGACAAGGTTGAAGCAAACAAGACGATAGTTTGGTTCTGGCATGAGAATCTCAAACGAGAATCTGACAAAGACAGAAGCAGGAACAGAGAGAGAAATAGAGACCCAATCAGAGGGAAAAAGGGAACAGGTGGGAAAAGGGTGAACGAGGTAGTTAGAGAAGACAAGGAACAGCTGGGGGAAGGAGGGGAAGAGAAGGCAACCCAATACGACCAGCAGAGGGAGACAGGGTGAAGAGAAAGAACAGGAACAAGACACAACATGACAATACATGACAGTACCCCCCCACTCACCGAGCGCCTCCTGGCGCACTCGAGGAGGAAACCTGGCGGCAACGGAGGAAATCATCGATCAGCGAACGGTCCAGCATGTCCCGAGAGGGAACCCAACTCCTTTCCTCAGGACCGTACCCCTCCCAATCCACTAGGTACTGATGACCACGGCCCCGAGGACGCATGTCCAAAATCTTACGGACCCTGTAGATAGGTGCGCCCTCGACAAGGATGGGGGGGGGGGGGGGGGGGAAGACGAGCGGGGGCGCGAAGAACGGGCTTAACACAGGAGACATGGAAGACCGGGTGGACGCGACGAAGATATCGCGGAAGAAGAAGTCGCACTGCGACAGGATTAATGATCTGAGAAATACGGAACGGACCAATGAACCGCGGGGTCAACTTGCGAGAAGCTGTCTTAAGGGGAAGGTTCTGAGTGGAGAGCCAAACTCTCTGACCGCGACAATATCTAGGACTCTTAGTTCTACGCTTATTAGCGGCTCTCACAGTCTGCGCCCTATAACGGCAAAGTGCAGACCTGACCCTCTTCCAGGTGCGCTCGCAACGTTGGACAAAAGCCTGAGCGGAGGGGACGCTGGACTCGGCGAACTGAGACGAGAACAGCGGAGGCTGGTACCCGAGGCTACTCTGAAAAGGAGATAGCCCGGTCGCAGACGAAGGAAGCGAGTTGTGGGCGTATTCTGCCCAGGGGAGCTGTTCTGACCAAGACGCAGGGTTACGAAAAGAAAGACTGCGTAAGATGCGACCAATAGTCTGATTGGCCCGTTCTGCTTGACCGTTAGACTGGGGGTGAAAGCCGGAAGAGAGACTGACGGAAGCCCCAATCAAACGGCAAACTCCCTCCAAAATTGAGACGTGAATTGCGGACCCCTGTCCGAAACGACGTCTGACGGAAGGCCATGAATTCTGAAAACATTCTCGATGATGATTTGTGCCGTTTCTTTAGCAGAAGGGAGCTTAGCAAGGGGAATAAAATGAGCCGCCTTAGAGAACCTATCGACAACCGTAAGAATAACAGTCTTCCCCGCTGACGAAGGCAGTCCGGTGATAAAATCTAAGGCGATGTGAGACCACGGTCGAGAGGGAATGGGAAGCGGCCTGAGACGGCCGGCAGGAGGGGAGTTACCGGACTTAGTCTGCGCGCAGACCGAACAAGCAGCCACGAAACGACGCGTGTCATGCTCCCGGGTGGGCCACCAAAAACGCTGGCGAATGGAAGCAAGCGTACCCCGAACGCCAGGGTGGCCGACTAACTTGGCAGAGTGAGCCCACTGAAGAACGGCCAGACGAGTAGGAACGGGAACGAAAAGAAGGTTCCTAGGACAAGCGCGCGGCGACGGAGTGTGAGTGAGTGCTTGCTTTACCTGCCTCTCAATTCCCCAGACAGTCAACCCGACAACACGCCCCTCAGGGAGAATCCCCTCGGGGTCAGTGGAGGCTACTGAAGAACTGAAGAGACGAGATAAAGCATCAGGCTTGGTGTTCTTAGAGCCCGGACGATAAGAAATCACGAACTCGAAACGAGCGAAAAACAGCGCCCAACGAGCCTGACGCGCATTAAGTCGTTTGGCAGAACGGATGTACTCAAGGTTCCTATGGTCAGTCCAAACGACAAAAGGAACGGTCGCCCCCTCCAACCACTGTCGCCATTCGCCTAGGGCTAAGCGGATGGCGAGCAGTTCGCGGTTTCCCACATCATAGTTACGTTCCGACGGCGACAGGCGATGAGAAAAATACGCGCAAGGGTGGACCTTGTCGTCAGAGAGGGAGCGCTGAGAAAGAATGGCTCCCACGCCCACCTCTGACGCGTCAACCTCGACAACGAACTGTCTAGAGACGTCAGGTGTAACAAGGATAGGTGCGGATGTAAAACGATTCTTGAGGAGATCAAAAGCTCCCTGGGCGGAAACGGACCACTTAAAGCACGTCTTGACAGAAGTAAGGGCTGTGAGAGGAGCTGCCACCTGACCGAAATTACGGATGAAACGACGATAGAAGTTCGCGAAGCCGAGAAAGCGCTGCAGCTCGACGCGTGACTTAGGGACGGGCCAATCAATGACAGCTTGGACCTTAGCGGGATCCATCTTAATGCCTTCAGCGGAAATAACAGAACCGAGAAATGTGACGGAGGAGGCATGAAAAGTGCACTTCTCAGCCTTCACAAAAAGACAATTCTCTAAAAGGAGCTGGAGGACACGTCGAACGTGCTGAACATGAATCTGGAGTGACGGTGAAAAAATCTGGATATCGTCAAGGTAAACGAAAACAAAGATGTTCAGCATGTCTCTCAGGACGTCATTGACTAATGCCTGAAAGACAGCTGGAGCGTTAGCGAGGCCGAAAGGAAGAACCCGGTATTCAAAGTGCCCTAACGGAGTGTTAAACGCCGTCTTCCACTCGTCCCCTTCCCTGATGCGCACGAGATGGTAAGCGTTACGAAGGTCCAACTTAGTGAAAAATCTGGCTCCCTGCAGGATCTCGAAGGCTGAAGACATAAGAGGAAGCGGATAACGATTCTTCACTGTTATGTCATTCAGCCCTCGATAATCTATGCAGGGGCGCAGAGACCCGTCCTTCTTTTTGACAAAAAAAAACCCCGCTCCGGCGGGAGAGGAGGACGGGACTATGGTACCGGCGTCAAGAGCTACAGACAAATAATCTTCGAGAGCCTTACGTTCGGGAGCCGACAGAGAGTATAGTCTACCCCGGGGGGGAGTGGTTCCCGGAAGGAGATCAATACTACAATCATACGACCGGTGTGGAGGAAGAGAGGTGGCCCTGGACCGACTGAACACCGTGCGCAGATCGTGATATTCCTCCGGCACCCCTGTCAAATCACCAGGCTCCTCCTGTGAAGAAGAGACAGAGGAAACAGGAGGGATAGCAGACATTAAACATTTCACGTGACAAGAGACGTTCCAGGAGAGGATAGAATTACTAGACCAATTAATAGAAGGATTATGACAAACTAGCCAGGGATGGCCCAAAACAACAGGTGTAAAAGGTGAACGAAAAATTAAAAAAGAAAGGGTTTCGCTATGATTACCAGAGACAGTGAGGGTTAAAGGTAGCGTCTCACGCTGAATCCTGGGGAGAGGACTACCATCCAAAGCGAACAAGGCCGTGGGCTCCCTTAACTGTCTGAGAGGAATGTCATGTTCCCGAGCCCAGGTCTCGTCCATAAAACAGCCCTCCGCCCCAGAGTCTATCAAGGCACTGCAGGAAGCTGACGAACCGGTCCAGCGTAGATGGACCGACAAGGTAGTGCAGGATCTTGAAGGAGAGACAGGAGTAGTAGCGCTCACCAGTAGCCCTCCGCTTACTGATGAGCTCTGGCTTTTACTGGACATGAAGTGACAAAATGACCAGCAGAACCGCAATAGAGACAGAGGCGGTTGGTGATTCTCCGTTCCCTCTCCTTAGTCGAGATGCGGATACCTCCCAGCTGCATAGGCTCAGCACCCGAGCCGGCAGAGGAAGATGGTAGTGATGCGGAGAGGGGGGCAACGGAGAACGCGAGCTCCTTTCCACGAGCTCGGTGACGAAGATCAACCCGTCGCTCTATGCGAATAGCGAGTTCAATCAAGGAATCCACGCTGGAAGGAACCTCCCGGGAGAGAATCTCATCCTTTACCTCCGCGCGGAGACCCTCCAGAAAACGAGCGAGCAAAGCCGGCTCATTCCAGTCACTGGAGGCAGCAAGAGTGCGAAACTCAATAGAGTAGTCTGTTATGGATCGATTACCTTGACATAGGGAAGACAGGGCCCTGGAAGCTTCCTCCCCAAAAACAGAACGATCAAAAACCCGTATCATCTCCTCCTTAAAGTCCTGATACTGGTTAGTACACTCAGCCCTTGCCTCCCAGATTGCCGTGCCCCACTCACGAGCCCGTCCAGTAAGGAGAGATATGACGTAGGCGATACGAGCTGTGCTCCTGGAGTAAGTGTTGGGCTGGAGAGAAAACACAATATCACACTGGGTGAGGAACGAGCGGCATTCAGTGGGCTCCCCAGAGTAACACGGCGGGTTATTGATTCTGGGCTCCGGAGATTCGAAAGCCCTGGAAGTGGCCGGTGGATCGAGGCAGAGATGGTGAATCTGTTCTGTGAGGTTGGAGACTTGGGCGGCCAGGGTCTCAACGGCATGTCGAGCAGCAGACAATTCCTGCTCGTGTCTGCCTAGCATCGCTCCCTGGATCTCGACGGCTGAGTGGAGAGGATCCGAAGTCGCTGGGTCCATTCTTGGTCAGATTCTTCTGTAATGCACGTGATTGAGGACCCAAAAGCGGTTTAACAAAAACAGAGTTCTTTAATGTCGAAACACAGGTAAGACATAGATCCTCTTCAAATGGATATGATGGCAAAATAAACAACCCGCAGAGAGGGCGACAAATGAAACATAAAGTCCTTCTGAATATCACAGAAGAGTTCCCCTTCTAGCAGCAGAGGAGAATAGCTGGGTTAGAGTCCTCTTCTAGCAGCAGAGGGGATTAGCTGGGTTGTAGAGGACAGAGGTACCTGATCACACGTAGCCTCAGATGAACAGGCAGATTCCGACAGGACAGGACAAGGTTGAAGCAAACAAGACGATAGTTTGGTTCTGGCATGAGAATCTCAAACGAGAATCTGACAAAGACAGAAGCAGGAACAGAGAGAGAAATAGAGACCCAATCAGAGGGAAAAAGGGAACAGGTGGGAAAAGGGTGAACGAGGTAGTTAGAGAAGACAAGGAACAGCTGGGGGAAGGAGGGGAAGAGAAGGCAACCCAATACGACCAGCAGAGGGAGACAGGGTGAAGAGAAAGAACAGGAACAAGACACAACATGACAATACATGACAGTGGAAGCTGATAGTCAGGTTTTTCTATCCACAATCCAGACGACAATAAATGGTTTCCTAAAGAAAATCAAATCCAAACCTGGCCAAAAGAGTACTCTTCCTTGGCTAAATGGAGAAATCTGGAAATTGATGAAAGAACGAGATTATGCTCTAAAAATAGCCCTAAAATCTAAATTAGAGCATGACAGACGTAGGTTTACCATGTTGAGAAATAAGGTGATGAAAGAAATCAGACAGGCCAAGGCAAACTTTTTTATTAACATAATTGGTGAAGCAAAGAGAAATTCTAAATTGATATGGGATAATCTAAAAAAGTTAACAGGGAAAGACCATAGTAACACTGCAAAAAGACTAGAAATCATGGTGAATAACAATCTAACACAGGATGCAGTCGAAATAGCAATAGCCTTCAATTCCTACTTTATTGACTTTGTCAGGGTACTGACACAGAACCCCTCCACTTGTTTCTTGGGCTGAGTGCTAGTGAATGACACTCAACCTGTCTTCATCATAAGGGAGGTTTCTGAGTCAAAGGTGAACAAGGTGATTAGCTCACTAAAGAACTCTAAAGCCAAAGATGTGTTTGGGATGGACTCTACCTTTCTTAAAAACTACAAAGAGTCACTCATTGGCCCCATTACTAAGGTCACCAACACATCTATTGGTCTCGGTGTGTTTCCAAGGGTATGGAAGTCGGCCATAATAACGGCCATCTTTAAATCAGGCGACCCTGCTGACGTGAGTAACTGCAGGCCCATTAGTATACTACCTGTGGTGTCAAAGGTTGTTGAAAAGTGTGTAGCAGAACAACTGATTACCCACCTCAACAACAGCCCCTTCACATTACACTCCATGCAGTTTGGCTTCAGAGCGAAACACTCCACAGAAACGGCCAACTGCTTTCTTCTGGAAAATGTGAAGTCCAAGATGGACAAAGGGGGTGCTGTTGGGGCTGTGTTTCTGGACCTAAGGAAGGCTTTTGATACTGTTAACCATGAGATTCTCATCACAAAATTGTCCAAGTTCAACTTTTCCCCTGATGCCTTGAGATGGATGAAATCATACCTTGAAGGCAGAACTCAGTGTGTCAGAGTGAGCAATGAGCTGTCGCCCACTCGTAGCTATGATGTGGGCGTGCCCCAAGGGTCAATACTGGGGCCCCTCCTGTTCAGCCTGTACATTAATGATCTGCCTTCTGTCTGTACTGGGTCTGAAGTTCAAATGTATGCAGATGATACAGTGATATATGTGCATGCAAAGAGCAAACAACAAGCTGCACAAGAACTCACTACTGTAATGGTCCAGGTTACAAAGTGGCTCAGTGACTCGTGTTTGCATCTCAATGTGAAAAAACTTAGCATGTTCTTCACAAAGAGGGCAACAGATGCTACTGAGCCAGATGTCTATGTGTCAGGGGAGAAGCTCCAGGTGGTGTCCGATTTTAAGTACCTTGGCATCATACTTGATTCCAACCTCTCTTTTAAAAAGCATGTGAAAAAGGTAATTCAAATAACCAAATTCAACCTAGCTAATTTCAGATTTATATGAAATTGTTTGACTACAGAGGTAGCAAAACTGTACTTCAAATCTATGATACTCCCCCACTTAACATACTGCTTGACTAGTTGGGCCCAAGCTTGCTGTACAACATTAAAACCTATTCAGTCTGTCTACAAACAGGCTCTCAAAGTGCTTGATAGGAAGCCCAATAGCCATCATCATTGTCACATCCTTAGAAAGCATGAGCTCTTGAGTTGGGAAAATCTTGTGCAATACACCGACGCATGTCTTGTATTCAAGATCCTTAATGGCCTGGCTCCCCCTCCACTCAATATGTTTGTTAAACAGAAAACCCAGACATATGGCAGCAGATCCACAAGGTCTGCCATGAGAGGTGACTGTATAGTTCCCCTAAGGAAAAGCACCTTTAGTACATTTGCATTCTCTGTGAGAGCTTCCCATGTCTGGAATACACTGCCATCAGACACACATAACTGCACCACATATCACACTTTCACAAAATGCTTGAAGACATGGCTAAAGGTCAATCAGATTTGTGAACATGGTCCCTAGCTGTGTGTTGCTGCTTTCCATGTTGTCTGTTGTCTGTAGCTTGTGAGGTGTGGAAACACTTTGTTGCTTTTATGAATTTTGTCTTGCTGCTTTTTGTTTTATGTTGCTCTGTCTGTATGCTACGTCTTGCTTGTCCTATGTTGCTCTCTCTGTATGCTATGTCTTGCTTGTCCTATGTTGCTATGTCTTGCTTGTTCTATGCTGCTATTGTCTATATTGTAATTGTTTTTAATAACCTGCCCAGGGACTGCGGTTGAAAATTAGCCGGCTGGCTAAAACCGGCACTTTTACTGAAACGTTGATTAATGTGCACTGTCCCTGTAAAAATAAAAATTAAAAAAATAAAAAAATAAACATCATCCTTTCCTTCTGGACAGGGGAGGAGCTATCATTTCTGTGGTCTATCTCATATTGTGGAAAAGGCTAAATGTTTACTAACCTTCAACAGAGATGATGAGAGCATGATCTCAGGATTAAGTATAATTCAGTGCTTTAATTCTATCAGCAACCCCCTGTGTGTGTGTGCATCTGTGCTTGTGAGTGCATAAACAGGGAGTATCCATTTCCTTATTTATTTGTCATGCTACATGTTGCTGTGTTTTATGTGTAATAGGCTTTATGCATTATACCGCCTCCCACATTCTATTTTGCTTCCTACCGGGTTGCTGACTTCCGGAGTGATTTCCGCTATTGTTTTTATCATTAGCTTACTAGCTAGCTAACTGTCGTCGATGCATTTCTGACTGAAATAGTTCGCAATGACTACGTTTAAATTATTTTAAGGTACAGTAATTATTTATTATTATCCAGCATTACTATTGTTTATTATTTACTATTTATTATTATTATCACAAAGTCCATTTTACCTTTAAGAACATGTTCATTGTTATTTCAAATCAAATCAATGTATTAATCTCATGTGCCGAATACAACAGGTGACAGGAGGAGTAGTAGGAAGGATTGGAGGACCAATGCGCAGCGTGGTAAGTGTTCATTATATTTATTTATAACTCAGAACACTAAATAATAAAACAACAAAGAGAACAAATTGAAACCAAAACAGTCCTGTATGGTGCATACATAAAACACAGAACAGAAAATAATCACCCACGAAACACAATAGAAAACAGGCTACCTAAATATGGTTCTCAATCAGGGACAACGACTGACAGCTGCCTCTGATTGAGAACCATACCAGGCCAAACACAGAAATAGCAAATCATAGAAAAACTAACATAGACAACCCATCCAACTCACGCCCTGACCATACTAAAACGAAGACATAACAAAAGAACTAAGGTCAGAACGTGACAACATCCTCTCGTTTCTGACAGGTTTTCCATGTCCGGGGAGAGACCTCAGCTGACCGCCTAGCTGAGCAGATGTTCAAGGGATCTGGTATGCAGACCATGGGCACTGTCACATTCTGACCTTAGTTATTTTGTTATGTCTTTGTTTTAGTATGGTCAGGGCGTGAGTTGGGTGGGTTGTCTATGTTAGTTTTTCTTTGATTTGCTATTTCTGTGTTTGGCCTGGTTCTCAATCAGAGGCAGCTGTCAATCGTTGTCCCTGATTGAGAACCATATTTAGGGAGCCTGTTTTCTATTGTGTCCTACCGGGGAACAGTTGGTTAACTGCCCTGTTCAGGGGCAGAACAACAGATTTGTACCTTGTCCGCTCAGGGATTCGAACTAGCAACCTTTCGGTTACTGGAACAATGCCCTAACCACTAGGCTACCTGCCGCCTCAAAGTGTTATGTGTGATCTCCCCTGTCAATTTATCTTTGTAGAAGACATGAATAACAATTATTTTTAGCTAGCAAATATAGCTATTAAGCATTATTTTTAAAGTAAGCTAACGAAAATACACACATTCTCAGGTAGTCTGTCAATGTTACATAATTTTACGAAATAACTAGTTAGCTACAGTCAGTGACTTGGGTACTCCTCTTCATAGTTGTCTATGTAGCTAGTTGTTGTCTATGTGCGCATAAGGGCTATGAGTCTTACTGTATCTTTCCACTGTCCCCTGGCCCTAGGTCTGTGTGTATCCGATAAAGGTTACAGACAACTTCAAACTGAGTATACGGTAATATTCCCTGTGGGAGGGACATAGTCTTCATTGTTTGAGTTCAGTGGATCCTGGGGTTGTCAGTGAACTGCATGTACAGAAAGTCAACCGATGTAACTTCTACTTTGCTGGTAGAGTTTCCTGTGTAACCATCTGATTCTCTTTACCGTCCTCGTTGATATAATCTAGGGATTTCATGTCCTTCCTCTGAGGTTGTTTCTCACATCAGCTTGACTCTTTAGTTGGGTAATCCCTTAGTCTGCCACCATTGTACCATTATATACCAGGCAGTAGTGTATCTGTACTTTCTGTCTGTACTCTTCAGTCTCAAGTGTATAAACAGATATTTATATCTTTAGTGTGAGGTTTCAAAATCAGCACGCACAGTCTCACTGGGAGGTCTGTAACTTCCAACAAGAGATGGGGGTTGCTTCTGTACCATGCAAACGTACAGCACGTGGTGGCATAAGCATGTTGGAAGGTGATACTATCTATCTATTTGATTACAGAGACTCTGTCACAGTGTAATGAAGTCTTGCTCAATGTCTCAGTATGAACATCGATTGGGGACTAATTATCTCCTGAAAGAGAGACAGAGAGAGAGAGAGAAAAACTCCCATATCTACTGGGTGAAATTCCACAGTGTGCCATCACAGCAGCAAGATTTGTGACCTGTTGCCACGAGAAAAGGGCAACCAGTGAAGAACACACACCATTGTAAATACAACCCATATTTATGCTTATTTATTTTATCTTGTGTCCTTCACCATTTGTGCATTGTTAAAACACTATATATATAATATGACATTTGTAATGTCTTTATTGTTTTGAAACTTCTGTATGTGTAATGTTTACTGTTAATTTTTATTGTTTATTTAACTTTATATATTCACTTTATATTTTATCTACCTCACTTGCTTTGGCAATGTTAACACATGTTTCCCATGCCAATAAAGCCCTTGAATTGAATTGAATTGAATTGAATTGAGAGAGAGAGAGAGAGAGAGAGAGAGAGAATGCTAACCCCAACCAACCCTAGCTTGTCCACACCCCAGCTCAACCCTAATGGGCATGGTAGCTTTGTAGTGAACAGTCTCAACAGCTAATTATTTCTGGATATCCGAGGACCCTGGATGCACTAACAGGGTCATGTGTTGGCACTGCCATCTGTTCCTCCTCCTTCTCCTCTTCCTATTCCTCCTTCACCTCTTCCTCCTTCTCCTCATTTTTCTTCTTCTCCTCTTCCTCATCTTCTTTTTGATCCTCCTCCTTTCGTTGACGTTGGGTCATGTGAAAGTTAATCACTGTGTTTGTGTGCAGCAGCCGGTGGCTCGTTCCAGTCATTGGTAGCAGAGAACTGGAAGGAAAGGCAAACAAATGAGGAGTTGGCTTTGGGGGTGACCAGTGAAATATACCTTCTGGAGCGCGTGCTACAGGTGTGTGCTGCTATGGTGATCAATGAGCTGAGATAAGGTGGGGCTTACACCTAGGTGTAAGGTGGGGCTTACACCTAGCAAAGACTTTTAGATGACCTGGAGCCAGTGGGTTTGGAGATGAATATGAAGCGAGGGACAGCCAACGAGAGCATACAGGACACAGTGGTGGGTAGTATATGGGGCTTTGGTGACAAAACGGATGGCACTGTGATAGACTACATCCAATTTGCTGAGTAGAGTGTTGGAGGCTATTTTGTAAATGACATCGCCGAAGTCAAGGATCGGTAGGATAGTCAGTTTTACAAGGGTATGTTTGGCAGCACGAGTGAAGATGGCTTTGTTGTGAAATAGGAAGCCGATTCTAGATGAAATTTTGGTTTGGAGATGCTTAATGTGAGTCTGGCAGGAGAGTTTACAGTTTAACCAGACACCTAAGTATTTGTAGATGTCCACATATTCTAAGTCAGAACCGTCCAAGAGTAGTGATGCTAGTCGGTCAGGCGGGTGCAGGCAGCGATCGGTTGAAGAGCATGCATTTAGTTTTGCTTGCGTTTAAGAGCAGTTGGAGGCCATGGAAGGAGTGTTGCATGGCATTGAAGCTCGTCTGGAGGTTTGTTAACACTGTGTCCAAAGAAGGACTAGATGTATACGGAATGGTGTCCTCTGCTTAGAGGTGGATCAGAGAATCACCAGCAGCAAGAGCGACATCATTGATGTATACAGAGAAAAGTGTCGGCCCGAGAATTGAACCCTGTGGCACCCCCATAGAGACTGCCAGAGGTCCGGACAACAGGCCCTTCGATTTAACACACTGAATTATATCTGAGAAGTAGTTGGTGAACCAGGCAAGGCAGTCATTTTGAAACCAATTCTTTTGAGTCTGCCGATAAGAATGCGGTGATTGACAGAGTTGAAAGCCTTCAGGTCCTCCCAGTCCACCCAGTAAAAACATCTTAAATCAGTTTAATTAAAGCGCTTCCACCCCCTGAGACCGACATCTGGCCTGATGGTAATCATCATAAAGCACAACGCAGCTCTTCCGCAGAAAGAGGTACATATGCCACCCCCCTCCCTACAGGACTCTTCATTAAAACCAGTCCAGATTCCGACACACCCCGCTGACAGTACAGGACCAGCGATGAACACTGTTCCCACTTCACTGGTAACTCTCTGCTCTTAATACAGTCGACAAACAAATAGTACATGATCCATCATGAAATTAGATTACTACCAATACACATAATTTTGCAAGACACATACGCAAAAATGCACACCCACACACCTGTATTCCAATAACAGGTCAAAGTCATACATAACTACAGTAGTGTGTGAGCAATACACTCAGTGTACAAAACATTACGAATGACATAGACTGACCAGGTGAATCCAGGTGAAAGCTATTATCTCTTATTGATGTCACTTGTTAAATCCACTTCAGTCAGTGTAGATGAAGGGGAGGAGACATGTTAAAGGAGGATTTTTAAGACTTGAGACAATTGAGATATGGATTGTGCATGTGTGCCATTCAGAGGATGAATGGGCAAGACAACATATTTTGAAGTACCTTTGAATGGGGTATGGTAGTAGGTGCCAGGCACTCCGGTTTGTGTCAAGAACTTCAGCGCTGCTGGATTTTTCACACTCAGTTTCCCGTGTGTATCAAGAAAGGTCCACCACCAAAATGACATCCAGCCAACTTGACACATCTGTGGGAAGCATTGGAGCCAACATGGGCGAGCATCCCTGTGGGATGCTTTTGACACCTTGTATAGTCTATTCCCCAAAGAACTGACGCTGTTTGAAATGATCAGAATAGCCACACTTGTTCTAAAGGGGTTAAGCCCCACCCTCTTAGAATCTCCCAGTGACCGACATAATCCAACATGGCTGTCACAATGCTACAACACACTGGGTGGAGACCCCTCTCTCATTCTCTCCCTCTCGTCTTCTTGCGCCCTCACTGAGAAAATACTGTTAGATATATACATTTACAGCTATGTTTGTAGATGTATACAGGATAACATGGAATATAAAGGATTTTTGCAATGATACGCATTGACAATATTTTATCGAAAATACATTTGTATTTGTTATATGGGTCTATGGAGCAACAGTTCTACTGTAAGTGTGATCCAGTGTGTGTGTAGCTGTGAGTGAGCGTATTATAAAGTAGCTGTTACCAGTGATGTAACGATTCTCGTTGGTGGAAGGAGAGGACCAAAATGCAGCGTGGTAAGTGTTCATGGTAGATTTAATAAAGAAACTGAACACTAGAACAAAACAACAACAAAGCGGCACAAACTAAACAGTTCTGTCTGGTGCAGACACACAAAGACAGAACACTACCCACAAACACAGGTGGGAACAGGCTACCTAAGTATGGTTCTCAATCAGAGACATTGATTGCCAGCTGCCTCTGATTGGGAACCATACCAGGCCAAACACATAGAAATAAAAAGGCTACACTACAAAACATAGAATGCCCACCCCAACTCACGCCCTGACCAAACTAAAACAGAGACATAAAAAAGGAACTAAGGTCAGGATGTGACAAGTGACTTATTAAGTGTCGCTATGTCCATATCTACAGTGTGTGAACTTTGAGTGTGTAGAGCTGCCTGTCATCACCTGCATGAAAATATATTATAGTATACCATGGTATAAGTTCTGTAGTATTACTGCATTTATATACTATAGTATTCACCGTATTGTTTTTGTGCACTTTACTGTACTGCTTATTGTAGTGTGGTGCAGACATTACCGTAGTATATTGAAGTTTTAACTATAGTGTTTTAGTTGTATTATCTTTGACAGAGAAGTGGAGGCTTTCTCCTTGAGGAAACCTACTGGAAAAATACTAAAAGTGCAAATGATCCATAAACTGTAAATAGGAAGGACTAGTGTCTGAATGGACAGTACAGAGCTTTTCTATAACCTGTAGGGAAGACAACATATGGTCTATACATGGCATGTAGGTTTCTCACTCATGGGTGGCACAAATTGGGTTATGGGACACCCATTCAAAGGAGTGGATTTGGCTATTTCAGCCACACCCATTGCTGATAGGTGTATAAAATCGAGCACACCGCCATGCAATCTCCATAGACAAACACTGGCAGTAGAATGGCCTTACTGAAGATCTCAGTGACTTTCAACGTGGCACAGTCATAAGATGCCACCTTTCCAACAAGTCAGTTTGTACAATTTCTGCTCTGCTAGAAACATAAGCTACACAAGTTCACAGAATGAGACTGCTGAGTGCTTTTAATGATGGCCTAGGAACAGTGGGTTAACTGCCGTGTTCAGGTGCAGAATGACAGATTTTTACCTTGTCAGTTCGAGGATTTGATATAGCAACCTTTTGGTTACTGGCCAAAAGCTCTAACCACTAGGCTACCTGCCGCCCGAAAGTGCTAAAGAGCATAGAGCATAAAAATCCTCTGTCCTCAGTTGCAACACTCACTACCGAGTTCCAAATTGCCTCTGGAAGCAACATCAGCACAATAACTTTTCGTCAGGCGCTTCATGAAATGGGTTTCCATAGCTGAGCAGCTGCACACAAGCCTAAGATCACCATGCGCAATGCCAAGCGTCAGCTGATGTGGTGTTAAGCTCGCCGCCATTGGACTCTGGAGCAGTGGAAACGCGTTCTCTGGAGTGATGAATCACACTTCACCGTCTGGCAGTCCGATGGACAGATCTGGGTTTTGCGAATTCCAGGAGAAAGCTACCTGCCTGAATGCATAGCGCCAACTGTACAGTTTGGTGGAGGAGGAATAATGGTCTGGGGCTGTTTTTTATGGTTCGGGCTAGGCCCCTTAGTTCCAGTGAAGGGAAATCTTAACGCTACAGCATACAATAACATTCTAGACGATTATGTGATTCCAATGTTGTGGCATGACAATGCCCCTATGAACAAAGCGATGTCCAAACAGAAATGGTTTGTCGAGATTGGTGTGGAATACCAACAACGACGAGACGGC
Organism: Oncorhynchus mykiss; assembly: GCF_013265735.2. Lineage (NCBI taxonomy): Eukaryota > Metazoa > Chordata > Actinopteri > Salmoniformes > Salmonidae > Oncorhynchus > Oncorhynchus mykiss. The sequence continues at coordinate 22,601,836 of NC_048576.1, forward strand.
CTACAGGGAGGAGGTGAGGGCCCTTGGAGTGTGGTGTCAGGAAAATAACCTCACACTCAACGTCAACAAAACTAAGGAGATGATTGTGGACTTCAGGAAACAGCAGAGGGAACACCCCCCTATCCACATCGATGGAACAGTAGTGGAGAGGGTAGTAAGTTTTAAGTTCCTCGGCGTACACATCACAGACAAACTGAATTGGTCCACCCACACAGACAGCATTGTGAAGAAGGCGCAGCAGCGCCTCTTCAACCTCAGGAGGCTGAAGAAATTCGGCTTGTCACCAAAAGCACTCACAAACTTCTACAGATGCACAATTCGAGAGCATCCTGTCGGGCTGTATCACCGCCTGGTACGGCAACTGCTCTGCCCACAACCGTAAGGCTCTCCAGAGGGTAGTGAGGTCTGCACAACACATCACCGGGGGCAAACTACCTGCCCTCCAGGACACCTACACCACCCGATGTCACAGGAAGGCCATAAAGATCATCAAGGACAACAACCACCCGAGCCACTGCCTGTTCACCCTGCTATCATCCAGAAGGCGAGGTCAGTACAGGTGCATCAAAGCTGGGACCGAGAGACTGAAAAACAGCTTCTATCTCAAGGCCATCAGACTGTTAAACAGCCACCACTAACATTGAGTGGCTGCTGCCAACACACTGACTCAACTCCAGCCACTTTAATAATGGGAATTGATGTAAAATATATCACTAGCCACTTTAAACAATGCTACTTAATATAATGTTTACATACCCTACATTATTCATCTCATATGTCTACGTATATACTGTACTCTATATCATCTACTGCATCTTTATGTAATACATGTATCACTAGCCACTTTAAACTATGCCACTTTGTTTACATACTCATCTCATATGTATATACTGTACTCGATACCATCTACTGCATCTTGCCTATGCCGTTCTGTACCATCACTCATTCATATGTCTTTATGTACATATTCTTTATCCCTTTACACTTGTGTGTATAAGGTAGTAGTTTTGGAATTGTTAGTTAGATTACTCGTTGGTTATTACTGCATTGTCGGAACTAGAAGCACAAGCATTTCGCTACACTCGCGTTAACATCTGCTAACCATGTGTATGTGACAAATAAAAATGTGATTTTGATTTGATTTGATTTGTGGAATAAATTGACTGGACTGCACAGAGCCTTGACCTCAACCCCATCGAACACCTTTGGGAGGAATTGGAATGTCAACTGCGAACCAGGCCTAATCGCCCAACATCAGCTTCCGACCTCACTAATGCTCTTGTGGCTGAAAGAAAGCATGTCCCCACAGCAATGTTCCAACCTTCACAAGAGTGGAGGCTATTATAGCAGCAAAGGGGGGACCAACTCCATATTAATGCCCATGATTTCGGAATGAGATATTTGACGAGGAGTGTCCACATACTTTTGGTCATGTAGTGTATGCAAGTTAAATACTGTAGTATTACTATTGTTAAAAAACTGTAGTGTTTTTGCAGTCATTACGGCAATATTTACCACAGTGTTTTTTGGTAGATAATACTGTAGTATACTACAAAATTCTATAGTAACTGCTACACATGATCGAGGGACTCTACAATGTGTAGTGCAGGGGTATGCAACTAGATTCGGAGGCGGGCTGATTTTTGTCAGAGAGGATGATTAGGGGGCCGGAACATAATTATAATAGAATTTGTACACTGCAAATTGACCACAACTCTGCCCAAAAAGAAATATTTGTATTATCTTGATTGCACTGAGAAAGAAACTGGTCTATTTTTTATTTGTGGGAATACTTGGGCACCAATTTCCAAAATAAACTAATTCTAAGATGAATTCCTGGTGAATTCCTGTCTTTTTTGACAGAAAACCAAAATCCCCCCAAGGAGACGTAGCTATATACTGTATACATGTCACGATCGTTGAAATAAATGGACCAAGGTGCAGTGTACGTAGAGTTCCACATGTTTAATTAAAATGAAACTCACAAAAACAATAAAGAGCAAAACGAAACGTGAAGTCATGGAGTGCTCACAGGCCACCACACACAAACAAGATCCCACAAAAACCCAGTGGGAAAAGGCTGCCTAAATATGATCCCCAATCAGAGACAACAATAGACAGCTGCCTCTGATTGGGAACCATATCAGGCCAACATAGAAATACAAAAACTAGAGTACCCACCGTAGTCACACCCTGACCAAACCAACAGAGAATAAAAGGCTCTCTATGGTCAGGGCGTGACAATACAGTGTATTTGGAAAGTATTCAGTCCCCTTAACTTTTTCCACATTTTGTTACATTACAGACTTATTCAAAAATTGATTAAATTGTTTTTTTTCTCTCATCAATCTACACACAATAACCCATAATGACAAAGAAGAACATGTTTTGATAAATTGTTGCAAATAAACTTCTGAAATATCACATTTAAATAAGTATTCAAACCCTTTACTAGTACTATGTTGAAGCACCTTTGGCAGCGATTACTGCCTTGAGTCTTCTTCCTGTATTTGGGTAGTTTCTCCCATTCTTCTCTGCAGATCCTCTCAAGCTTTGTCAGGTTTGATGGGGAGTGTCACTGCACAGCTATTTTCAGGTCTCTCCAGAGATGTTCGATGGGTTCAAATCCGGGCTCTGGCTGGGCCACTCAAGGACATTCAGAGACTTGTCCCGAAGCCACTCCTGCGTTGTCTTGGCTGTGTACTTCGGGTCATTGTCCTGTTGGAAGGTGAACATTCGCCCCCAGTCTGAGCGCCTGAGTGCTCTGGAAGAGGTTTTCATCAAGGATCTCTCTGTACTTTGCTCCGACCATCTTTCCCTCGATTCTGAATAGTCTCCCAGTCCCTGCCTGAAAAACATCCCCACAGCATGATGCTGCCACCACCAAGCTTCACTGTACTGATGGTGCCAGGTTTCCTCCAGACGCTTGGCATTCAGGCCAAAAAGTTCAATCATGGTATCATCAGACCAGAGAATCTTGTTTCTCTCTTGTTTCTTCAATCATGGTCTCATGGAGTTTAGGTACCTTTTGGAAAACTTCAAGTGGTCTGTCATGTGCTTTTATTGAGGATTGGCTTCCGTCTGGCCACTCTACCATAAAGGCCTGATTGGTGAAGTGCTGCAGAGATGGTTATATTTCTGTAAGGTTCTCCCATCTCCACAGAGGAACTCTGTAGCTCTGTCAGAGTGACCGTCTGGTTCTTGGTCACCTCCCTGACCAAGGCCTTTCTTCCCCGATTTCTCAGTTTGCCTGGGCGGCCAGCTCTAGGAAGAGTCTTGGTGGTTCCAAACTTCTTCTATTTAAGAATGATGGAGGCCACTGTGTTCTTGGGGACCTCCAATGCTGCTAAATATAATAAACATTTTTACTCTTTAACCATTTTCTCTTTAACCATATCTACATGTACTTACTACCTCAATCAGCCTGACTAACCGGTATCTGTATGTAGCATCGCTACTTTTATAGCCTCACTACTGTATATAGCCTCACTACTGTATATAGCCTCGCTACTGTTTTTCACTGTCTTTTTACTGTTGTTTTTATTTCTTTACTTACCTATTGTTCACCTAATACCTTTTTTGCACTATTGATTAGAGCCTGTAAGTAAGCGTTTCACTGTAAGGTCTACTACACCTGTTGTATTCGGCGCACGTGACAAATACACTTTGATTTGATTTGATTAACCCCACTTCAGCCCCTACAACAACAACCCCTCCAGTCCTCCGATGAGGGGATTGTTTCTTAATTGGGTTACACGTGCACCAGGATTTAAGGGTTTCTGGGGAAAGAACACCGTCATGATGTTTGACGTTGCGTTCCTGTGGTGTTTATGGTGAGACTGTGGAGGAGGAAGAGAGATGACTGCAAACTATATTCTATTAGTCTATAACTGTAGTTCAGTTTGGTTTGAGTTGATAGAGATAGATTTCCCCTCATCTATGGTGCATAGGCAAGGAACTTAACATTAGTTTAGCCTACTATGCAGTCTTACATTCATATATTTTCTCCATGTACCTTATTGTGTTCTTCTCTCTATTAAACTATTCAATCCCCTTACTTTCCATAGAACCTCTGATTTAACCTCTGTGCATGTATTTAGGGCTGATGTCAACACAGTCTTTCATGTGCTCTACCCCCGCTCTATTCCCAGCCTCATGAGCAGCTGAGGAAATAGTGATCTGCATCATCAAATCCCAGGCTTTCTCTCATTACCTTGGCAACCACAGCAGCTCTGAAGTAATTCTAGTGTGTCAGGTGGCAGACAGTTTGTGTCCGCAGCAGGAGAGTCGAGAACATCTGATTTAAGAAAATGGAGGCCTTATTTTCTTCAAGGTATAGAATATTCAAAATATAGTTTTTTTGTAGGATTATTGCTAATTTTATGTCGTACAACTGTAATAAAGATGTTGTTAAAATATCACGTGGTATTCATCCTTGTTGTTGTATTAAGATAGATGTGCTATGCTTACTTCATCAGCCAGATAAAGTGGAATAGTATGGGAATTGATGACTTGCATGAAAGCAATGCTCTGAAATTAATGTTACTGCTTTACTAAAGACAGAAGTGTATTGCATTGTTTTGTAAATAATATTTCACAATAGTTGAAAATAATATAATAATAATAATAATAATAATTCAAATTGCTTTTATAAGAGCATATTTGTATCTAATTGTGTATCACCAACCTGTGTTAAATAATTGTTAACACCTTCCCATACTGTATATCGTTGGGAGAGGGGTTTCTGTTATGTCACTCCCAGTGACTCAGTGAGTGTGTCTGCCACTGCAGCAGTTCCTGTAGCTATATATAGACAGGCCAGTGCTAATGTGGGACCTACAGTGAGATGCCTGCGTCCTCTGTGTCCACTGATGTAGAATTCATTACACAATGAAAGTTTATAGGTTGTGCTGTAAAGGACGTTGTCATTGTCATAAAACGTGTCCTTAAGAAGTCCTTAATCTCACACCTTTATGATGGAATCAAACTACCTGATTGGATTAGTTTACTGGCTGAACGCCCAAAACAAGGTCACTGTATTTGATCCTAAATCAAGCAACATATTATTGTCTATATGAAGGCATTATGTATGTATCTCATATTTTAAAAGCATATGTAAGTTGTTGAAAGATGTCATTAGGATATAATTCATTATAATGGCATTATAAAGTGTCCACAGTTTAGGGTATCTCCTTCCCCTGCAGATCTTCTGAGGATAAAATAACTATAAATGGCTTTGAGTTTATATCCTACTTCCGAACTCTCTGTGGAGCCTTGTTCTCTTCCATGTCTCTCTGACGTTTTTCTGCCTTCACATTCCCCAGTTGACTAAATGTGGGCTGAAAATGGGTCAGGTCTGATTCAGAGCGCTATGGATTTAAAGAGCACACAGAACTGCTGATCTGGGTGGAATGGTGATTTATGAGCATAGAGGGGAAAATGGACTGGGATCCATCACTCAGACAGCAGTTCATCTACACACGTGTCATTCTATGCTGTTGATATGTGAGCTGCAGAGACACACTTACTTTGATGGTCTTGCTACATGCTGAGTTTGCAAGGTACCTTATTAACTCTAATGGTATGTGAGAGGTTTAGAATGTTATAAAGGGGGAGAGACTAGGCATTTGAGGTTTAGAATATTATAAAGGGGGAAAGACAAGGCACTTGAGGTTTAGAATGTTATAAAAGGGGAGAGACTAGGCATTTGAGGATTAGAATGTTATAAAAGGGGAGAGACTAGGCATTTGAGATTTAGAATGTTATAAAGGGGGAGGGACTAGGCGTGTGTGAGGTACAGGATTAGGGTCCCGCTCCACTCCATCGTTTGTGGCTGAACTGTGCTGAACAAAGAGTGGATTACTTCTAACAGAGCCATGGCTCCAGTTCAGTTCACTCCAACAGACAGGATCCAATAAGGACGCAGCCATTAGCTATGATAATCCCCTGCCTCTTACTAGTTATCAAAGCATCATTCATCAGTAAAAAACACACCAATACTAAAGAGACGGCCACACACATACATCATTTCAAAAGAGATTTTTATTTGGAAATGTCAGTGAGCAGAGAATAAACAAAAACCATAAAGAAATAAACAGCGATATACATTTTAGCATATAAAATAAGTGTAACAGGGAGAAGCGCTAAGCATTTTAATCCGGAAGATAATACAAGAGAATAAAGAGGATTAGAAGACACATATTTATATTCGTATGAGCAAGGGTGGCATTCCAGTAGCATAAACAATTGATCAAAATCACAAACACAGGAAGAGGTGCAGGGAAATGGAATCACACTTTAAAAGACATGTGGGTGTTGTGTGTTAAGATTTAAAGTTTGGTGTGACCAAAGAAAGAAAGTGATTGAGAGAAAACACAAAAATATGCACGAAAAAATTTCACAAGCCTCTAGTTACGACTGTCTTTTGAAAGTTTTAGTTTTATTTACATCTTGGTCGAGTCAGTTTACTCAAATCTTAGTCACTACACCACTACATTTAATATGAACAACTTCTTTTTTTCTATTTTCTTCTCAGATTTATTTCCTGAAAAATATTCAAAACATTCCAGTACTAGCCAGCTGTGTGGCTGTGGTGAGAGAGTGATGTCTCTCTCTCAGATTGGCTGTGTCTTATTTACATGGGGGCAGAATGTCAGTGCAGCTGAGGATTTGGCAGGGTTAAGGATGGGCTGAAAACATTCTCTGTGCCCCAGACTGCTTCTAAGAGAGGAGAGGGAGGTGGTCTCTGTCCATGGTCCTGATATTGCCTTGAACGCACAACAAGGCTTCTACAGAGGCTCCTGTAAACTGTCCATTACAGAACGTCCTACAGTGCCTGGAGTTGTAGTGTACTGAACCTGTGGTCTGGGCTGAAGAAGTGATTAGAGCACATTTACAGGCTGTCATAGCCGGAGAGATACTGTACATGTGGCAAGAGGACAGAGACTGTCCACCCTTTCCCCTCCTTATGCCTTTACCACACACCCAAACCTGGGGTCACAGGACTCTGTCTAACCCTAGCCGTAACCCACAACCCTGGGGTAGTGGTCACAGGACTCTGTCTATGAGCCTTAGAGAGGGCCACAGTGCAGAGCCAATCACACTGAGCAAGCTCGGCATAACGCTAATAGAACGTTACAACAACGCTGATACAATATCGAAATAATGCTGGTTCTAAGTTTATAAAACACTGATCCATCACCTTTACACTGTTACATTATTTAAACAAAGTTCAGTTTGAATGCAGTACAGGAATCTACCAATAATGATGGAAAAAGGTTACAATCGTGGATAAATGATTTAAGTTACCACAGAATCCTGCTTGGACAAGATTTTAAAAAGCAGCTGGATATACTTTGATGGTCACCATTATAAGTAACACAAAATCAGAATCTGTTCTTATGCTTACTAGTCACATAACTACAATGAACCTTACATTTTAAAATGTTAATGCCACGGTGTGCATTCTCACATGAAATTTGTATTTTTGTGACGAAGTTGAGCTAGCCTCTTTCTTCAAATGTATGTTAGTGTAGGCTTATCTTCAGTGGTTCTTCATCTTTAGGATGAATCATGCAACACGTCTTGTCTACTTCATTCCTTAAAGAGCTAAAGAAAGTTCTCAAAATAAACAAGAAGGTAGCGTAATTTATGTCACCATAAGAAGCAACTACTTGGCATTTTAGAGAAACATCAAAGGTTTCAATGAAAACAAACAACCAGATGTTTTTTTCTTTAGAATGCTATAACGCAGAGCTCGATCACTATATGAATTCCAGGTACCTGAAATCCATCTGAATCCAAAATACAGCTCATGCCCTCTTCTTTTCTCCACTCTTCCACCCCTCCCACCCCACATACACCACAAACCAGTAACCTCTGCCTGAAGAGAGCTGTGATGACCATAGGAGTAAGAAGTACAGCAATTGCCCACGACCAACATTTTGACATAAGCTCACTACATCCACAACGCTGGGAATATCAGATTGAACTATCAGATAGAATGGCATAAGAAAAAGAAGGATCAAGGCTTCTATTGAGGGAGTATGCTCTGCAGTATGGGGGTAAAGGGTCTTGGTGTCCGTGGCGATTGGGTTTGGTGTTAGCTTGGCTTACTTCTTGTCCTTCTTGGTGGACTTCTTCTTGCTGGCGGGGGTCTGGGCAGCGTTGGGGACGTCAACCTGGGGCATGGCCTGTGGCGGGCCCTGCAGGGCCGGCTGGGGCATCATCGGCTGGGGGTTGGCCGTCAGGGTGGCCGTGCTGCCAGAGATGTAGACGTTCTGGCGGTAATCGGGCACATGCTGCATGGGGAACTGGGCGTTGTAGCGGGGTCCAAGGGTCGCCGTCGCCTCGCTCACCTCTGAGAGAGAGACGGGAGAGAGGGAGAGAGGGTTATAGCTGGGTGTGTTGTGCTGCTATGAAGAGAGAGTGACTCGTTACTCACTGAGAGTCATTGCTGCACTGCATTGCAGCTCCAGCTCAGCACTCAGCACTGGCGTTCTGAGCCAGGCAGGCCCTCCCCACAACATATAGAACCTCCGCTCTCTCACACAGAGATCAGATGTAAATAACTTCACACAGCACATTCAGATATAATCAAATATCATTTAGAATTGAGGATTAGCTACACTGACAAATCGCACAGTAATAGAGAGAGAGGCAGTGCACAGGTTTCTGAGTGACTGCAGCTGGGGAGCATTGAAACAAAGAGCTCTGTGTCCCATAGCCCTCTGTGTTGCTTCATTCATACACAGGGACTGTAGTGAATCACACTGTGCTCTACACATGTGTAATTGGCAGCATTTCTCTCTGTGTGTCCTAATGGAGGCAAACACAGGAAGGATGGGTTGTTTCCTTAACAACTGACACCATGATCTAACAAAGTCGTATGCACTAAGAATCTAGTGCCTGAGATGCTGCTCTCCAACAGGGCTCTCTCTGTAGCTCTACCCAGTGGCAGAGAGCTCTTTATCTCACCATCAGTCCTCAGAGGAGATCTCTCTCTCTCTCTCTCTCTCTCTCTCTCTCTCTCTCTCTCGCTCTCTTCATCTCTCTCTCTCTCTCTCTCTCTGAGAGTTTGTTGTGGAGGGCCCTGTCCTAACATTTCTTGATCCTGTCCTTGGTCTTTTCTTTCAATTTTTGTTTTCTATGGTGGAGGGTTAATGCAGTATCCACAGGTTTTTTCAAAGTTAGGGTGGAAGAGGACAGAGTTTTGGTGTGGTGTGTCTGATGGCTTCTCAGCTTAGTGTGGAGGAGAGGCTGTCACTATGGCATGGTTTCAGGTGTGTTCCTGAGAATGAAGTTAAGGTGGAGGAGGTCCTGCTCTCGGTGGGTGAACAGGTAGGAGCTGAATTTATACTTCCGGAATGAACAAAGCTGTTGGTTGTGTTCAAGAAAAGAGCAAATTTGGTTGGTAGGCTCATTGCTAGTGGAATATTGGTAAGGGGTGTGTTGGTGCCAATTTTGCCTCTTTTTACCCCTTCGACCAGGGTGGTAGTTGCAAATTTGCCTCAGTTTATTATGATGATCACGTCATCCGTAATAAACGGATGGGTTCTACGCAGGGTTTGCCAGCACAGATAGTCTACGGGGGTTTTGAGTGTGGGGATTTGGGGCAATAGAGCTTTGCGTGCCCACATAAAGGCTGTAGATAAGGTGAGGGTACAAGCACCAGTGGGTGAAATCGAGGTCAATGTGCAGGGGGCAATGAGATACAGGCAGCATAGGCTGGGCCTAGTCATGCTAGTGATGGTGGTGTAGATGAGGCTGAGCCTAGTCAGGCTAGAGATGGTGGTGTAGATGAGGCTGAGCCTAGTCAGGCTAGAGATGGTGGCGTAGCTGAGGCTGGGATTTGTCATGCTATGGATGGTGGTGTAGATGAGGCTGGGCCCAGTCAGGTTATGGATGGTGGTGTAGATGAGGCTGGTCTAGTCAGGTTATGCTAGTGGATGAGGAGAGTATAGTGGTGAAGTGTATGAAACTAGGGGGAGAAGGAGGTTGTCAAGTGGAAAAGGAAAAAGGGGGAGAATAAAGAAGTTGGGAGGGGAGAGTCTGTTGTGGTCCAAGGCACCAGGGAACCTTTTCCTGGTGCTGGGGGGGGGAGGCCCTCACCAGAGAGGAAGGGCAAGTTGTCAGGATGGGAGATGGAGATGAGGAGGAGGAAAGTGAGTCTAAGGAAGAGGATGATGAGGCTTTTTTTCAGACTCCGGAGCTGACTGCCAGTCAAGCAGAGGGGTCAAAGTACACGGTGAAGGAACTGACAAGGTTCCTGAATGAGACCAAGTGAAAAAGTTAATCTTGAGGCTTTTTCTTCTGATCCGAGAAAGTTTATAAGATCAGTACAACATGCTATGAAAAATGAGGGGCATGGTGTCCTCTCACCCAGGAAACGGCTTAGGTTGAGGAAGTGGGTCACAACAGTGTGTAAGGTCTACCTTCAGACACTGTTTAGATTAATAGTTTCTTTCTGGCACTGTGGCTTTTTGAGCTTTACTATTGGTCTCTTACTTTGCTGACTTTTCTCCCACTTCTTATGGAGACTCTTTGGGTAGGCTTGCTTAATATAAATGGCACCAGAGATGCGGGAAAGAGGAGTGTGTTGGGTGAATATGTAAAACAAAAGAAAGTACAGGTTTTGTATCTGCAGGAGATGCATAGTGATGTAGTGAATGGACTTGATTTGGGGGATCTGGTGGAAAGGGGCAAATGTGTTGAGCCATGGGACACATTTTAGTGCAGGGTCTGTCTGTAAAAATTTGCTCCTCAAAGGAGGTGTGTTGGTTGTTTGTTGTAAAATCAGAAATTAACAACATGGGTTTTGTCTTTATAAATGTGTATGCGCCTAACACAGGGAGAGAGAGGGGGGTTCTATTTGGATGTCTTAGACAGGAACTCTCACAGGTAGTGCCTGAGGAGACACTGGTGGTTGGCGGGTGACTGGAACTCTACAATAGATTTTAAGAAAGACAGAAATGGGGATGAGCCTTGTTTACGTTCAGTGGGAGTGTGAAGAGCCATGATTAATCAGTTCGACCTAGTGGATGTTTGTAGAACTAAACATCCTGACAAAATACAGTATACATGGGTGAAGGTATTTGGGGCTAGGGTGAGTGCAGCCCGACTTGATCATTTTTACATGTCCAGGAATCGGAGCAATAGGCTGTTGGGCGCTACCATTCTCCCGATGGGTTTTTCCGATCACCACCTAACCATGGCTCGGCTGTCTGTTTCACCAGGGCCTCGGCATGCATCCTATTGGAAGTTAATGTAAAGCTCTTACAAGATGCCACTTTTTGCTCAGGTTTGCAGATTTTTTGGGAAAGGTAGAGGCAGCAAAGAGAGGAGTATGAGTCTCTGAGTCAATGGTGGGATGTGGGGAAAGTCCAAATTCGGCTTATCTGTCAACAGTATACAGCTTCGTCATCCTCAGAGGCTAGGAGAGTATTGGGGAAACTAGAGCATTGTATTAATGAGAGGGAGATAGAGACGGTGGGGCAAGGCAATGTAGGCTAATTTAGCTGAATTACGTAGGGACCTGGGCAGTTTTTTCCAGGTTAAAGTGAAGGGAGCACTTGTAAGAGCAAGGTTCTCCATGCTCAAAGAGATGGAAGCTCCCAGCTCTTTCTTCTTAGGTTTGGAGAAACAGAGCGGTGAAGCCAAGGGTATGCATTGTCTACGGCTGTCTGATGGGCGAGTGACCTCTGTGGTGAGGGAGATGTGGGAGCGAACTGTGGAGTTGTATACTGAGTTGTAAAGGGCATAACTGTGTGATCCTATGTTTGTTTTGTTTGCAGAACTCCCTAAGCTCTCTCTGGCACAGAGGGATGAAATGGACATTCCTCTGTTGTCCCATCCACTGGCAGAGGCCGTAAACCAGATGTCCCCTAGCCTTGCACCGGGGGTCGATGGACTCCCAGTGGAGTTTTATAAAATATTCTGTGTAATAATTGGACTGGACTTCTTTTGCGTGTTGCATGAATGCGTCGGGGTAGGAGAGTTGCCGATGAGCTGCCGTCGGGCGGCTCTGATTCTCCTGCCCAAAAAAGGAGACTTGTGTGAACTTAAGAACCTGAGGCCTATGGCATTGCTCTGTGCGGACTACAATATATTTGCCAAGGTCCTCTCTAACAGAATGAAGTCCCATATGGACTCTATAGTACACAAGGACCAAATATATTGTGTACCGGGACGGTCATTCACACACAACTTGTTCTTAATCAGGGACATGTTGGACTTGTTGAGAGGTTCTAATGTGAACTTTGGACTGGTCTCTTTAGATCAAGAGAAGGCTTTTGATAGAGTGGACCATGAGTATCTGTATAATGTGATATCTGTTTTGGGGTTTGGGAAAAGTTTTTTGACCAGTGTGAAGATGTTGTATGCTGGGACATCATGTATGGTCAAGGTGGGAGGGGGGCTCAGTAGGCCAGTCTGGATGAAACGGGGCATTAGACAAGGATGCCCTCTATTGGGGTCTTTATATACACTAGCCATTGAGCCTTTTTTGTAGGAGACTGCAGGGAGTCTGCTGGACAGGCATGGGTGTGTTGACAGGCATAGCCGTGTCAGCATATGCAGATGACGTTTCTGTGACGGTCAGGGATGGTCAGGATATGCAGGCACTAGAGACTAGACTGAAGGTGTACGAGAGAGCTTCATCAGCTAAGGCAAATTGGGGCAAGAGCAAAGCTCTGTTGTGTGGGGCGTGGGGGGATAGGGCACCTTATCTGCATCCATGGGGGTTTGTCGTGGGGTTGTGAAGGGATTAAAACATACCTGGGCTCGGAGAGGTGGGTCAGGAAGAACTGGAAGGGGCTAACATAGGCAGTGGTGTCAAGACTGGCCAGGTGGAGGTGTTTCCTGTCCCATGTTTTTTTTATTTATGTTTTTTATTTCACCTTTATTTAACCAGGTAGGCAAGTTGAGAACAAGTTCTCATATACAATTGCGACCTGGCCAAGATAAAGCAAAGCAGTTCGACACATACAACGACACAGAGTTACACATGGAGTAAAACAAACATACAGTCAATAATACAGTATAAACAAGTCTATATACGATGTGAGCAAATGAGGTGAGATAAGGGAGGTAAAGGCAAAAAAAGGCCATGGTGGCAAAGTAAATACAAATAGCAAGTAAAACTGGAATGGTAGATTTGCAATGGAAGAATGTGCAAAGTAGAAATAAAAATAATGGGGTGCAAAGGAGCAAAATTAATTAATTAATTAAATACAGTAGGGAAAGAGGTAGTTGTTTGTGCTAAATTATAGGTGGGCTATGTACAGGTGCAGTAATCTGCTCTGACAGTTGGTGCTTAAAGCTAGTGAGGGAGATAAGTGTTTCCAGTTTCAGAGATTTTTGTAGTTCGTTCCAGTCATTGGCAGCAGAGAACTGGAAGGAGAGGCGGCCAAAGAAAGAATTGGTTTTGAGGGTGACTAGAGAGATATACCTGCTGGAGCGTGTGCTACAGGTGGGAGATGCTATGGTGACCAGCGAGCTGAGATAAGGGGGGACTTTACCTAGCAGGGTCTTGTAGATGACATGGAGCCAGTGGGTTTGGCGACTAGTATGAAGCGAGGGCCAGCCAACGAGAGCATACAGGTCGCAATGGTGGGTAGAATATGGGGCTTTGTTGATAAAACAGATTGCACTGTGATAGACTGCATCCAATTTGTTAAGTAGGGTATTGGAGGCTATTTTGTAAATGACATCGCCAAAGTCGAGGATTGGTAGGATGGTCAGTTTTACAAGGGTATGTTTGGCAGCATGAGTGAAGGATGCTTTGTTTCAAAATAGGAAGCCAATTCAAGATTTAACTTGGATTGGAGATGTTTGATATGGGTCTGGAAGGAGAGTTTACAGTCTAACCATACACATAAGTGTTTGTAGTTGTCCACGTATTCTAAGTCAGAGCCGTCCAGAGTAGTGATGTTGGACAGGCGGGCAGGTGCAGGTAGCGATCGGTTGAAGAGCATGCATTTAGTTTTACTTGTATTTAAGAGCAACTGGAGGCCACGGAAGGAGAGTTGTATGGCATTGAAGCTTGCCTGGAGGGTTGTTAACACAGTGACCAAAGAAGGGCCAGAAGTATACAGAATGGTGTCGTCTGCGTAGAGGTGGATCAGAGACTCACCAGCAGCAAGAGCGACCTCATTGATGTATACAGAGAAGCGAGTCGGTCCAAGAATTTAACCCTGTGGCACCCCCATAGAGACTGCCAGAGGTCCGGACAGCAGACCCTCCGATTTGACACACTGAACTCTATCAGAGAAGTAGTTGGTGAACCAGGCGAGGCAGTCATTTGAGAAACCAAGGCTGTCGAGTCTGCCGATGAGGATGTGGTGATTGACAGAGTCGAAAGCCTTGGCCAGATCAATGAATACGGCTGCACAGTAATGTTTCTTATCGATGGCGGTTAAGATATCATTTAGGACCTTGAGCGTGGCTGAGGTGCACCAGCTCTGAAACCAGATTGCATAGCAGAGAAGGTATGTTGAGATTCGAAATGGTCGGTAATCTGTTTGTTGACTTGGCTTTCGAAGACCTTAGAAAGGCATGGTAGGATAGATATAGGTCTGTAGCAGTTTGGGTCAAGAGTGTCCCCCCCTTTGAAGAGGGGGATGACCGCAGCTGCTTTCCAATCTTTGGGAATCTCAGACGACACGAAAGAGAGGTTGAACAGGCTAGTAATAGAGGTGGCAACAATTTCGGCAGATAATTTTAGAAAGAAAGGGTCCAGATTGTCTAGCCCGGCTGATTTGTAGGGGTCCAAATTTTGCAGCTCTTTCAGAACATCAGCTGAACGGATTTGGGAGAAGGAGAAATGGGGAAGGTTTGGGCGAATTGCTGTGGGGGGGTGCAGTGCTGTTGACCGGGGTAGGAGTAGCCAGGTGGAAAGCATGGCCAGCCGTAGAAAAATGCTTACTGAAATTCTCAATTATGGTGGATTTATCAGTGGTGACAGTGTTTCCTATCTTCAGTGCAGTGGGCAGCTGGGAGGAGGTGTTCTTATTCTCCATGGACTTTACAGTGTCCCAGAACTTTTTTGAGTTAGTGTTGCAGGAAGCAAATTTCTGCTTGAAAAAGCTAGCCTTAGCTTTTCTAACTGCCTGTGTATAATGGTTTCTAGCTTCCCTGAACAGCTGCATATCACGGGGGCTGTTCGATGCTAATGCAGAACGCCATAGGATGTTTTTGTGTTGGTTAAGGGCAGTCAGGTCTGGGGAGAACCATGGGCTATATCTGTTCCTGGTTCTAAATTTCTTGAATGGGGCGTGTTTATTTAAGATGGTTAGGAAGGCATTTAAAAAAAATATCCAGGCATCCTCTACTGACGGGATGAGATCAATATCCTTCCAGGATACCCCAGCCAGGTCGATTAGAAAGGCCTGCTCGCTGAAGTGTTTCAGGGAGCGTTTGACAGTGATGAGTGGAGGTCGTTTGACCGCTGACCCATTACGGATGCAGGCAATGAGGCAGTGATCGCTGAGATCTTGGTTGAAGACAGCAGAGGTGTATTTAGAGGGCAAGTTGGTTAGGATGATATCTATGAGGGTGCTCGTGTTTAAGGCTTTGGGGAGGTACCTGGTAGGTTCATTGATAATTTGTGTGAGATTGAGGGCATCAAGTTTAGATTGTAGGATGGCTGGGGTGTTAAGCATGTTCCAGTTTAGGTCGCCTAGCAGCACGAGCTCTGAAGATAGATGGGGGGCAATCAGTTCACATATGGTGTCCAGAGCACAGCTGGGGGCAGAGGGTGGTCTATAGCAGGCGGCAACGGTGAGAGACTTGTTTTTAGAGAGGTGGATTTTTAAAAGTAGAAGTTCAAATTGTTTGGGTACAGACCTGGATAGTAGGACAGAACTCTGCAGGCTATCTTTGCAGTAGATTGCAACACTGCCCCCTTTGGCAGTTCTATCTTGTCTGAAAATGTTGTAGTTTGGGATTAAAATGTCAGAATTTTTGGTGGTCTTCCTAAGCCAGGATTCAGACACAGCTAGAACATCCGGGTTGGCAGAGTGTGCTAAAGCAGTGAATAGAACAAGCTTAGGGAGGAGGCTTCTAATGTTAACATGCATGAAACCAAGGCTATTACGGTTACAGAAGTCATCAAAAGAGAGCGCCTGGGGAATAGGAGTGGAGCTAGGCCCTGCATGGCCTGGATTCACCTCTACATCGCCAGAGGAACAGAGGAGGAGTAAAATAAGGGTACGGCTAAAAGCAATAAGAATTGGTCGTCTAGAACGTCTGGAACAGAGAGTAAAAGGAGGTTTCTGGGGGCGATAAAATAGCATCAAGGTATAATGTACAGACAAAGGTATGGTAGGATGTGAATACAGTGGAGGTAAACCTAGATATTGAGTGATGAAGAGAGAGATAAGTGTCATATAGAGGGAGGGTGCTGATAATAAACAACCTGCTGGCATCTTCCCTTTGGCATAAATTGGCTGCCCTCAACCGCCGGTCTGACCTGCAACGCAAGCTGGTGGACTTTTTCTGGTCGGGCTATCACTGGCTGAGGGCGACAGTGTTGTACATGACCATCCACGAAGCAGGACAGGGCCTGGTGGAACTGGAGAGCAGGGTTGCTGCTTTCCGATTAAAGGCGGTGCAGAGACTGCTGTACCATACTGATGTCGGCTGGAGGGAACCAGCATGCGCGCTGCTGAGGAGAGCTGACGGATTAGGATTGGACCGGCAGCTGTTCCTCATGAAGCTGGAGAAGCTGAGTACAGCAGGTCTCTCAGACTTTTACTCTGCAGTGCTGAGGGCCTGGCAGCTGCTAAGGCCCACACAGGGAGGGGGTGTGGAGCCTGGACTGTGGGTGTGGGAGGAGCCTATCTTCCACAACCCAGCCATCCCTTTGAGATTGCAGGGTGGCCGACTGAACCAAAGGCAACTGATTGCAACAGGTTTACTAACGCTGGGTGACCTGCGAATGTTGGGAGAGGAGCGGTGGAAAACCCTGGAAGTCCTGGCACAACAAACAGGAATAACGTATCTTAGGCTGCTGGAGAGATTCCTGGAAGAGGTTCAGGAGACGCTGTCTGAGCCAGTAAGGGGGGTGTTTGAGCGGCCAAAGGGGGAGGAGCCACCAATGTTTCCTGCCACTGCAGGAGATGGCAGAGACTGGGGACAGATAAGGGGGTCTGGAGGACCTTTTAGATTTGAACACTCTGAGCCTAGGGTAGTTTGAAGGGGTGGGAGGTAAAGCCATCTACAACCTCTGCATTAAGGTAAGGAACATTAGGAGCCTAACAGGAGTGAAGGCACATCAGTGGCAGGGGCTATGTGGGTCTGAGAGGATGGTGGATTTTAGATGGAGGGGGCTCTACAAACCCCCCCAATACCAAAGAGGTCAGGGGACCTCCAGTGGAGGGTTCTACATGGAGCCCAGGTCACTAACAGCTGGTTGGCACAGATTGAACCGGGAGTCTGGCAGGGGTGTCCTTTCTGTGTTATGAGAGAAACTGTGATTCATATGTTTTCTGTGTGCGCTAGGTTATTGCCATTAATGCCTCTGTTGAAATGTCTGTGTGAGAGGTTAAGGTGTTTTTTACTGTTGGAATGTTCATTATGGGGTAAAGGTATTCAAACAAGGAAAAGGCCAAATGTGTTTTGTTGAATTTTCTGTTTGCTCAGGCAAAGTTGGCTATTTGGCTAACAAGGAGGAACAGGGTCAAAGGTGGAGGGATAACATACCCTTTACTATTATTTCATGGGATGGTGGTGAGGTTTTAATGACATGAGAATGTTTCATTAAAGAAAGACAAAGTCTCTCTCTCTCGTATATTGAGGTAACATTGTGAGGTAGCTAAAGACAGAGAAGGCAAGGGGATTTCTGGGAGATGTAGGCAGCAGACTCACCATTGGCAGCAGACATCAGAGCCTGGATCTGCTCATCCTCGGTGGGGGGGTTGGGCCAGGGTCCTGTTCCAGCTACGACACCACCTGCCCCCTCAGGATGGGGGCCAGCTCTGGAGGAGAGGAAGGGGAGAAGTTAGTATAACAGATACACACAAATCTCTCTCATGCACTGTGTCTCGCACTCTCTCATGAACACACACACTCTCATGTAATGTGAACCTCTCTCTCTCGCTCGCTCTTTCACACAGACACAAAACAGAGGACACTCTGTTCCCATCATGATTGTCAGCATGGCAACACTCAGCCTCCAGCAGCCATTTTGAGTGGGCAGTGGTCCCGAAGCATCACAGAGCACAGACAATATGGACGCTGGGAGAATACCTTAGAGCAAGACGTGCTATAGATGTTATTAGGTAGCACAGATCCACAATACGCAAGCTGACACACACACACTCAATCACACAGAGTGAGGACTAACTGAGCTGATTGGATGCTATGTGTCCTGTACACATGCAGTGTGTTACTGTGTGGGTGGGAGAGTGAGAGACAGAGAGAAAGGAAGAAAAGAGGGAGACGACGAGAGAATGTGTGCATGTTTTTATATTGGAGAGTGGCTGAAGATGATCTGATATTATATGGTTCTTCTCAATCCCTTAATTTACCCATCAAATATGTTCAAATTTGAAATGCAGGATTGGGGAGATACGTTGATTTTAGTTTGCTGGGTTCATTACAGCCATAGGGGAGTCAGTAACACACACATACGCTAGCAAAACCACATACACTCACACACAAACAGACTGATAGACAGAGACAGACCGACAGAACCACAGGAACACGTAAATTTACACTACGAATTAAAGGACAAACTACACAGTTCAGCGAAGCCTAACAACCCAAAGTATAAAACAAACACCACAAAGCCTCAACCCATTTCAGCTACACAGCTAGACCGCAAGAGCATGTACAGATTATCACACACTCAAAAGCCAGAAGCCAGGCTTGACTACACACAGCTGCACCAAGCCTACAGTCAGTCAGACAGCATCACGTATAAGACCAGGGGGCCACCTTGCACACTCAGCACAGCCCACTCTGCTCTACCTACTCCACTCTACCTCGCCTTCCCGTACGGTGTCCATATCTCCTGGGTGCTGGTGCTGTACCTGTATGTGCTGAAACACAGACAGGGAAACAGTTCTGGCCATCACTCCTTCAGCCCCATGCCAATCAGATGGACTCCTTCATTAGCCAAGAAGGTTCCTTTTCAGTTTCTAGAAAAGGAACTACAATACAATGGTGTGTCACATTCTATTTTGTGCCGCCACAAAATAGAAATTGCGCAATGACTAATAACGTTAAGGAATCTACTGTCTCACTTTCTTTGAATGATACAGTATGCAATCAGTGGCTAATAACTCCAAGACACTCAGACGCTCAACATTTGCTCCACCAATAGAGCCACAACCTGTTAATCAAGATGTATCAGATAATCCAAGCATCTTCTACAAAAGCAATTGAGGCAGCAAGTCACATCTACCATTACTGTCTGAAATGACAATACAGTGTGAAAGACATTGCTAAACTAAAGCAGGCCTTATACTCACAACACTACCACAACCAGAGGGCTGACCCTACCTCTACTCTAGCGTACTTCTAACCTCACCCACACAACAGTCATCCGATCTCTATTGATTGATTTCTTATGGAAGCACACTGACAACGAAACAATCATCACACTATCTACAGTATTAATCACTTCTACTCAACTACTACTGAAGGACTCACAACTACTATCACAACTACCATATAACAACCATGAGATGGCCCATTATTCAGTGTTATTGGATCTGTGTGGAGAGTAGTGGGGCACCAATGTGTACTTTCTGTTCAAACACACAACTGCCTAGGTCTTCATGTCTTTCAATGGAATGCATATCGTAGGCACAAATTATTAATTCACATTGTGGAAATTCAATTAAATTGTGAATGTGTATAGGAATGAGGGTGTGCGTGTGTGTGTGTGTGTGTGTGTGTGTGTGTGTGTGTGTGTGTGTGTGTGTGTGTGTGTGTGTGTGTGTGTGTGTGTGTGTGTGTGTGTGTGTGTGTGTGTGTGTGTACGTGTGATGTATATGTTCAAAGAAGCTGAACACCTACCCACTGGGTCCAGGTCTCTGTCCCTGCTGGTTTAAGCGCCAGTCATTGTTGGGTGGATTTTGCTGGAGAGAGAGGAGATACTGTTAGAGAATGCCACTGATGGCATGTCATCTTCAGTCATCAGCTCTGGAAGCCATTTTGTCCTTCAGTGGGCCAAGAAGAGACAAGATGTCACATGGGATAGAAGACAAGAGGGAAAGAGACAGTGCTAGAGAGAGCGATAGAGAAAGCAGTGTGAGAGAACATGTGAATTATTGAACAGACTATTTTGCCAGTGACGTGCTTGAGTGAGTCCGCTGAGAGGAAGGATCAAACATACTCCTGTTACAAGCAACTTCAAAACAAGCTTAATAGTGCTAAATATTTAACCACAGTTCTCCCAATTTATTGACAAAGGACTTTTCCACTCAAGCTATATCTGCTATAGATTAGGAAATATATCATTCCAAACCCTGGATCATTAGCCAAAGCCAGGCTGAGGGAGAGAGACACCAAAGCCAAAAGAAAGAGAGAAAGAGAGCGAGAGAGAGAGAGAGAGAGAGAGAGAGAGAGCGAGAGCGAGAGCGAGAGCGAGAGAGTCCGTCAGTGGGGCAGTAATCTGCAGCTCTGCCCTGCCCCACTGATCCTCTAAACCCTGGGCTGGATTACACAGACTGAGCCCTGCCAGGCTTGCAGCCTAGCGAAGCCCTACGGCCAGGCCTGTAATACTCTCATACACTGGACTACTCTCTATGAATGGGTGATGTGCCATGCAGGAGTTATTACTGTACTTTCACATGAAGCAACAAGGGGTCATGAAGTTCAATAAACAGATATGTTCAGCGATATATGACAAATATAGGTCTGATTAAAAGCAGGTCAAATATGTGAATAGTATACAGCAAAAAACTCTCCTCTCTATGAAGGTGTATTTCCATCTATTTATGACTGAGGCTTGACTCAGGGAGTTGCCAATTAAAGGGATGAGTCACATAAAGTCAGAGAGAGAGAAAGTCAGGCACTCTGTTTGGTGAGGTCATGAGTGGTGGCTACTGGCTATAGGTTCAATGCAACAACCCCAATCTATTAGCTTTACCTCATTCAGTAAGCAGTCAAAGGTCAACAGCTGACCTCAATATCCTCATTATTATGACCCATACTGCCACATACCCCCACATCCTACTCACCATGTCCCTCCCCATCCCTGTCACTGTGCAAACGAACACATGTTGAGTGAGAACACCCTCGGTGTAATAGCATGTCTAGTACAGAGATCGTTCCCCCCGCAGTCATATGAAATATTCAGTCTCCCCCTGGCAGACAAGAGGATACACCACTGGGATTTAAGCACTTAATCACAAACAAAACATTCTGTACTTCCCTGAGAATTCACAAGTGTCTTTAAATCGCTAAGTATTTTCCTGAGAGGTAACCACAAGTAGTTTAACATCTAAACACCCACACACATTCACACATACAGAGATGCACTCTTACGTTTAAGTCTTGCCACGGTCTTATCTCATTAGTTTGAGAGAGCCCTCACATAGGCTGCATTGCTATTGCATTTGTCCCTGTCACTGCTGCCCCCCCCCCCCCTCCAACTTCATGTAGCGCAGCGACCTGTCCGTGTTGAGCTGCAGGTGGAGGTCTTTATGAGAGTGGGAGTGAAGGGCCTGCTTGGGGCCCAGGCCCAACCAAGTCAGGTAGCCTCTGTATCTCATCCAGCGCATCACCACACTAATGCTTGTCACCAAACACACAATCGAGACACAGGCCAGATAGCCAATCAGAGCCAGGGTAAGGCCAGAGCCCTGCTGAGCTGGGAGGACGTGTCTGCACCCTTCTCAGACACAGTGATATTGACTGGCACACTGGTAGAGAGAGCAGGCTTGCCACTGTCCTGCACCAGCACTGAACGTAGCATCTTCTTCTTCAAATCTATGGGCTGTGCGCATCGTAGAGCCCTGCGTCCCTCCCAGAGAGGCTGTAGAAGAGTCAGGCGTTGTGCCCACTGTCTGGGTCCCCACACACCACCCTGTTGACCAGGGGCCTCATTTATAAAAATGTTCTTAGATTTATACTTGAACTTAGTCTTAAGATCATTTCCGACAGTGTGTTTATGTTGAATTCATAAAAGATACTGAGCATAAAAAGCCTTGCTTAACCAGGTTCTAAGAAGCCCATTTGTAACTTATGTATAACTTACTGTGATCTATAAATCTCAAATTAACTTCAAATTGACGGCACCTGAACGTGCCTTACAATCCGCAATTTCCGTTTATAGAATGCTAGCGCAAATGAGGGTTTAGTCAGGAATAGCCATGGATCAAAAGAGAAAAGCTAACTTTTTGGAAGACGAGATCACAGCGATGGTAGAGGAGATTGAAGACAGGCAACACGTATTATTCGCTGGACTAAATAGTGGGTTGACAAACAAAGCCAAACAGGTATCTTGGGAGTGTGTCGCCGCTGCAGTGAACCAGGTGGAGCAGCAAGACAGAACTGTGGCTGATGTGGAAAATAAATGGTCTGACATCAAACTGCAAGGGAAAAAAATCATATCCATACATAACCAGCAGGAAAATCACCTACATCAAGTCTAGACTTTTGACATTCCCATGTCAATGTAAAGTTGTATAAATAACTACTTATAAGTGGTTTTCTGCATAAGTCATACTTAAGATCAAAATTGATCCTAAGTCTATTTTATAAATGCATGGTCACATTGGAGCTCTGCACCTAGAACACATTCACCTGCTCATGGTCGAGGGCACGAATGGCATGCAGGTCGCCGTTCTCAGAGTTTATGTAGACCAAAGAGGACAAGGCCGAGCCTTGCACCTCAACATCCAGGATGGAGAAGGAGAGGTGGGCGTTCTGGGCGAGGTCCTGGTCGAATGGAGTCACAGTCAGGATGAGAGCACCATGGG
This sequence comes from Oncorhynchus mykiss, assembly GCF_013265735.2. Taxonomy (NCBI): domain Eukaryota; kingdom Metazoa; phylum Chordata; class Actinopteri; order Salmoniformes; family Salmonidae; genus Oncorhynchus; species Oncorhynchus mykiss. Next base: position 22,624,767 of record NC_048576.1, read on the forward strand.
CATTGTTCTCCGCTATATCAACAGAGTAGGAGGACTGGGAGAAGAGGGGTCGTTGTCATTTACACCTGGAAGAGCGACCACAATGGACTGTTGTGCGAGGGGGGGAGCCGGAGTCTGTGGCTGTCACTGTGATGGTGTATTCAGTCACAGCCTCTCGGTCCAAAGGGCCATCTGTAACCAGGGCATAGTGCTCCTCAGAGGGGGTATCAACCAAAATTAAAGATCAGAGGGAATGCGGACGTCAACCTCCCCATTTCTACAAGTGATGAAGGCTATAACAGTGTCTGATTATACGTCCTCCTGGACCACTTTAGATCATGCATTTATGATTATCTTTGGGTTGTTGTCGTTCTTGTCATTGATTTTGACTTGAATGTGACAGGAGCCTTCCATGGCGGGGGCTCTGGCATGCACAGTGATGTCATAAATGTCAGCCATTTCATACTCCACCTCTCCTTTCACTCGGATCAGTACTTACTAAAGAGTTAAGATATCTCCACATTAAGACCAGAATCAGAGCCAGATGCCATGAGTTTAGTCAATAATGTGCTTGGTGGAGCGTTTTCCAACAAACTAGCTGTTTTCATTAGCTGGTCAAGTACTGGAGCATTGCCATTGACATCTAGTATATTAATAAGAACAGAAGGAGTCTCTGATTTCTCAGGTTGTCCACCATCTACAGCCGTAAGAAGCAGGTGGAATACTGAGTGCAGCAGGTGGAATACTGAGTGCAGCAGGTGGAATACTGACTGCAGCAGGTGGAATACTGACTGCAGCAGGTGGAATACTGACTGCAGCAGGTGAAATACTGTCTGCAGTAGGTGAAATACTGTCTGCAGTAGGTGGAATACTGACTGCAGCAGGTGGAATACTGACTGCAGCAGGTGCGAATACTGACTGCAGCAGGTGGAATACTGACTGCAGCTGGTGGAATACTGACTGCAGCAGGTGGAATACTGAGTGCAGCAGGTGGAATACTGACTGCAGCAGATGGAATACTGACTGCAGCAGGTGGAATACTGACTGCAGCAGGTGGAATACTGACTGCAGCAGGTGGAATACTGACTGCTTTTCACTGTCCAGAGGTTTCTCCAGTAATAACTCGGGGGATTTCCTGCCATCACTTTTTTATTCAAATTTCAATATGAACAAGTCGTTAGGACTGAGGATGTATGTGCGTAATGAGTTCATGTCTACATCTAGATCCGGTGTGCTGACCAAACGAAACCTAGTGCCCGTTGCGGTAGCCTCAGACACTTCAAGATAAATATTTTTTGATGACAAAACCGTGTAATTCCTGAGGGTTTTGAAAAACAAGTTGAACAGTAAGAGAACATGGCAACGTTAATACACAAATACGTTCTCTGTCCATAGTTTGTTTGATTGCTAAAACTCACGTTCACGTCAAAGTACTTGGCAAAAGATTCAGAGACAACTTGTGGGTTTCCGTTCACATGAATTAGTACGCCGAGGCCCAAGTCCTTCGCTATGTCCCGACAAAGGCCCCCGGTTTTAAATCCTCCAATACGGGATAAGAAAGTTCAGCAGGAAGTGATGCGCTGTATAAAGCGGAGAGGAGAGCCAGAGCACCGGCCATCCCAAGGCCTTTCTTCTTGTCTCCAAAACTCAGATTGTTCAACTCCTCATTTCGGGGAAATATCCTATTTTATCATTGAACCACGCAGTAACAAAAATAACGCTCCAAGAGCTACAATTACTTTCAAATATGATAATTTAAAGGAAATAAAAAAGAAGGTAACACCGATTCCCTTCCACGCGCAAGGGTCCTGTAGCTTCTGAAAGGACACTTTTTCAGAGGAGGTGCCTGGGTCTCCAAACAAAGGCAGGAAACTCTCCAATTGCAGGATGCGACTCTCAATAGTTGGGCCACATCCGCTACACACGCGCGTGCAGGCAAACACATACACGCACAAGTACACACACACACACACACACACACATCAAAACGAGTTATGTACACTGAAATAAAAGATGAATAGGCACAAATAAAAATGAAAGGATGAGGGAGGTAATAATAATAGACAATACAACTTTATCTTCGTTTTCTCTTGGTCTTACGGGAGAAAAAAATGTGCAAAAGCTTTGATAAATCTGGTAAAACTTTTTGCCACCAGGAGACAAATTCAATGAGTCCCCACAACTAGAAACTTAAACAATATAGATATTATTATATAATTGCCACGAAAGTAACAGTTTTCGTCAATTGAGTCATTCAATAAATATTTGAAATTGACGCAAACATATGCGCAAAGTAGGCTACCACATTGATAAATAAATAACATTGCACTGTCCCAATTCCTATGAAAAATTGAGGGATGAGTACTGGCTGGATGTCTAGCACTTCGTTCAGTCTATGCTCACCTGCTGGCTCTCAAATGTCCACGTACTATCAGGTAAAGATGCGTCAAGCACGATTAACATTTCCTTAAAGTCAATGGTGCTGCTGGGCTTAACGAGGGTGAAGTCACTGAACTCTGACATTGGAGAGAGACACGACCTAAATGATTGGCCTCCCAGAACCTCCACATACTTAATAGGGCCATCAGAGTTGAGCTGGATCTGCAGGTTTCTTTTGGGATTCTTGTATCCGTCAGAGTCAGCCCATCTGATACAGCAACTCGAGCTGCTCCTACTGTTTCTAACGCACTTCACCACTAAGATGAGAAAACAAAAAAAAGACAAGACGGACACTGACGCCAGAGAGATGATCAAATAAAAGGTGAATTTACTGTTTCTCCTGCTGGGCTCTGCTGTTTTCTGGCGGTATTCCGATATGGGCTCGTGTAGCCAGTCCTCTAACAGTATATTCACTGTGACTGTGGTGGACTGGACCGGCTCCCCATTGTCCCTCATCTCTATAAGCAGCCTCTGAGAGGAGTCATCCTGCTCTGAAACAGTGCGTTTTGTCCTCACCTCACCTGTGTAAAGATCCACACTGAACAGAGACGAGTCTGTGGCCTCTGCCAGCCTATAGGAAATCCAGGCATTATGGCCCGAGTCTGCGTCCACTGCCGATATCTTAGTGGCGAGATGGCCTGCTTTAGCGGACCGGGGCATCTTCCGATGGGAGACAGAGGCCATGACAGCGGAGGGGTAAATAACAGCGGGGGCATTGTCATTCTGGTCCATGATACAAATATGGCGTTGCTGCTCAGAGATGGAGAGCCGTGATCCTTTGCCTCTTGCGAGTGCATGCTGTAGATGCTGCCGTTATCGGAGTTTATGTACATATAGGAGGAGACTGACACGTCTTGTACTTTAGAGTCTAATATAGAATAGGAGATCTTGGCATTTTCACCCATGTCTGTATCAGAGGCGGACACTGAGCGCAGGATAGATGCCGGGGTGCCATTTTCTTTAACATAAACAGTATACGAGGGCTGGGAAAACACTGGAGGGTTATAATTTACATCTAAGATTTCCACAGTCACGGTTTTCTTTGTAGATAAAGGTGGGTACCCTGAATCAACTGCGGTTATGACAACATAGTACTCCGGGAACGTCTCTCGGTCTAATGGGCCGTTGGTCAACAGTGCGTAATGGTTGGAGACGGAGGGCTTCAGGGTGAACGGTGAGCCCGGTGTCATGATTAACTTTACTTTGCCATTCTCACCACCGTCTAAGTCTTTAGCGCTAATCAATGCAATAACCATTCCAGGGGAAGAATTCTCCGGTATTGGACTGGTGAGTGAGGTTATAATATTTTCAGGGGCATTATCATTAACATCAGCTATCTTTATCTTTATACTGCATTGTCCCTCCATTTGTGGATTGCCTTTATCTTTTGCCATCATGTCGAATTTATGCAAATGTATTTGTTCATAATCAAGCTGCCCTTTGATAGTTATATCTCCAGTATTAAAATCAACATCAAGTAATGACATTATTGTATCGGGGGTTTGGTCTGCAAAGAAATACTCGATCACTCCATTTAGTCCTTGGTCAGAATCAGTTGCTCTGACGTTTAGAACCGTAGTGCCAACTGGTGTATTCTCAGCGACAGATACATCATAAAATTGTATTTCAAATTGGGGTGCGTTATCGTTAATATCTAACACTATGACCGTGATTTCAGAGGTGCCAGATCGTGCAGGATTCCCCCCGTCTACAGCGGTGAGCACGAGCTTATGAACTGCCTTCTTCTCTCTGTCTAATGAAGTCTTTAGCACAAGCTCTGGTATTTTTGTGCCATCTTGGGTCTTCACATTTAACAAGAACGTATCATTATCACTGACACTATAGGACCGTAAGGAGTTTGAGGCTACGTCAGGGTCATGTGCGCTTTCCATTGTGAATTTCGCACCTGCAGTGATAGACTCAGCTATTTTGAAAAACCTTTCATTTGTAAGGAAACTCGGAGAATTATCATTTAAATCCTGTATATCGATGTCAATGCGATGCAGCTGTAAGGGATGTTCAACGATAACCTCCAATGGTAACATACAAGGGACGCTCTCTCCACATAACTCCTCTCTGTCTATCCTCTCATTGACAACCAGTTCACCCTTTTCCAAATCCACACTGAAATACTAGTTACCAGCATCAGAGGCTATCCTTAGTTTACGGTCATAAAGCTCAGGTATTCCCAAACCAAAGTCCTTAGCTATATTCCCAACAACAGAGCCCACGTTCAATTCCTCAGGTATGGTGTATCGAATCTGTGACTCTATTGTATTCCACAGGAGAACATATTGATACATCCAGAACATTTGCCACCTCAAAAGGCCACGAATACTCATTGTCCTTTGTTCCATTCAGTCAGTCTCCTGTTCGCAGGAAATACCATCACACAATATGGAAATAAAAATTATTCACGTAAACATTTCCACGAATTTCAAACAGACTGTGTTTTGTTTCCAGTCAGTGCATGATTAGCTCCCACATCTGAGCATTGTAGAGCATTGTAGGCTAAGGGATGAGATGCTGAGGCTAAGGGGAGGGAGTAGATCCCTTTGTATGGCTCTACACAGTATTGGTGCAAAAAACACTCTGCTACAGACCAATCACTGGTTCACTTGATCTTAAAGGCACACTATGTTTACACTGGAGAAGAACGCTTAAAACACAGAAACATATGAGCAGCACAATGTATTCACTCACAATAAAATATGTTACTTTGATTCAGAAGTAATAAAGGTGCTATTTTACTAAACAGATGTGGTAATTCTATAAATGCTTAATTAAATAATAAATAATGAATGCAAATATAGGCCTATATTATGTTTATTATCATTAATAGTACTATTATTAATATTATTATTTTAGCAGAACTGTATCCTTTTAAGCCCTCCGTTTACTGTACTCTTTCTGCCGTCGTGTGGCAATGAGAGTGAAGCACAGAGTGGTGTTCTCATAGCGCGTCATAAGGAGCAGGAAGCCAGTCTCGCTCATCCCCGCAGTAGCCTGCTCAATCTGAACGGGAGGGGGGAGTAACGGGCTGGGAATGAAAGGATCGTGAGAGAGGGAAGTGAAGAGGAGGATAGAGGTTTCACGCACACATACACGCACACATGCATGCACACGAACACACACACACGATTTAGTAGTGTGTATTTACATAGCGGTAGTACATACACTGAGTGTATAAAATATGAAGAAAACATACACTTTCCATGACATAAACTGACCAGCTGAATCCAGGTGTAATCTATGATCCCTTATTGATGTCACCTGTTAAATCCACTCCAATCAGTGTAGATGAAGGGGAGGAGAGGTTAAATAAGGATGTTAAAGTCTTGAGACAGTTAAGACGTGGATTGTGTATGTGTGCCATTCAGAGGGTGAATGGGCAAAAAAAATATTGAAGTGCCTTTGAACGGGTATGGTAGTAGGTGCCAGGCTCACCGGTTTGAGTGTGTCAAGAACTGCAACTCTGCTCTGTTATTCACGCTCAACAGTTTCCCGTATGCATCAAGAATGGTCCACCACCCAAAAGACATCCAGCCAACTTGACACAACTGTGGGAATCATTGGAGTCAACATGGTCCAGCATTCCTGTAGAAAGCTTTCGACACCTTGTAGAGTCCATGCCCCAGACGAATTGAGGCTGTTCTGAGGGCAAAGGGGGGTGCAACTCAATATTAGGAAGGTGTTCCTAATGTTTTGTACACTCAGTGTATTTCATAATTTTTCTAATTTGCCTATCTAACTGATTGAGGAAGTATTTAGCAAAGATAATGTAAATCTGTGTCTTTAGGCTATATAGATTTGTCCTATCTGTGTCCTTAAACTATGTGTCACAATATCAATTTGTCCACACTGATTTTTAACGACAATAGGCTACAACCAGGGGACATAGATGATCTAAATCTCCCTGGAAACTGCGGGAGCTCGAATTACAGTGTTAGATGAAAATAACGTTTAAATTATGAATCATGCTCATTAACCATTTCACAGTGTCATGTAATATGGGCCAGGCCGACAAAAGATAAATATAGTCGTATTTCACACGATGATCAGAGGCAGAATAGGACCCACTGCTGCAGGACAACATTATTCAATCCCTGAAAATAGGTATGGCTGAGGCAGAAAGGAGACCCAAACGCGCTGCACAGACCGAGCGGAGCATTTCAGCACCACGCGGGTGGACAGCGTCACACACGCGGACGGCTCACGCTGGTGCATGAGGCAGACAACAGGCAGCACGAGAGTTGCATAAACAATGCGCTCCTGTTTCCTCTCACTGGAATGGAAAACACGAGCTAACTGAAAATATACTTTCTTAGATACACAGCTTGGTAGCATTTCCTGAGGAAGAATACTAATTTAAATGGCCCCAAACCGCTATGTTCAAGGAACTGCGTATATATATATATATGTC